>NW_026999081.1:987500-1232500 GCF_035044405.1 Drosophila montana
GCGCATACGCCTAGTTGCACGCCGCGACCAGAGATCAAAGGCAGCCCTTTAAAGAAGAGCGACACGGTTAGGTGTGGCTAGATAAATTTAGATTATATTTGATTATTCAGGCCGCTTACCCAGATTCGAGATCATGCCTATTGACCTATTGAAGTGTTAAACTAATTGATGGATAAGTTGGGGATGGAATAAATTATATCAACAAATAGACGGACTTTTTTTTTGGCCTTATTCAAAATATCTTTTAAATACATTCTGATGCGTAACGCTTGGATTAAGCAGCTCAACAGATAATTTACTTGATTAACAATTTCTGTCCCATATAGATTTTAGTATACACAGCTCAAGAAAGTTTTTATCCAACAATTTCATAAAGATCGGACACTAATGCATTAATGCAGCAATGCACTTGCCAAAGTCTGAGGCAGGGGAAAGCAGATTTACGGCCTGTGCTGGGAATCCACTCCAACTTCACCTTGGGGGGATTGAAGTCTCAATCAAAGTAAACTAAATGCTTTCTTGCTTAAAAGCATGGATTACAGCAAATTGAGTTCTAAGCTCGTCGGCGCTTCGAACTAAAAGCCGTTAAATGGAAATGAAAACTCTTAGCCAATTTTAATTGGAGATTAAACTTAAACATCAGCAGCGAACAGCGAATTAAGAGCAGAGCTGCTTTTAAGCAAAAAATTAAAGTAGTTTTATTGTAAACTTGCGTAAAGTTCTGAATAATGATCAAATATGCTTGAAAAGAAAGGAGAAGCAGGAGTGCTTTAGTCGGAAGTGCCCGAATAGCAGATACCCCGAATCGAATACACTCGGAACGGTATTCATGGTCTGATCTTTTTTAAATTTGTTTGTGCTTGAATATGACAAACAAATGTGTGTACATACTAAAGCGCAAAGCTTTACCATCAAAAGTGAGAGTTTTTCTTTTCCAATTTTGGCATGAAATGGGGAACGTTCCCCATTTGGTAAATAGCACTAATAATTTACGAGCTATGCTTACAAAAATATATTTCAAAAAGTTTATAGCCTGTTCCTATAAAAATGGTTTTAGATATCGGAAGAATATGAACATGACAAACATGTCCGGCGAATGATGTAGAAGAGCATATGCTCGGCTCGACTAGGACAGACGTTGAGACAGTCGGACATGGATAAATCGGCTCACTGCTTCGTCCTTATCAGGAATATATATACATAAATATATTTAATAAGGTCAAAGCTGCTACCTTCTGTTACATAGAAAAACAATATAAATCTTTTACTCAATTTCAATGGGTATACAACATTCTGAACGGAGTATTAATTAAATGCAATTAAATGAAATGCGTTTCTTTAGTTCAGATAAGATAAATTTGATGTAATCAATTACTTACCTGAGTTAAGTTCGTAGTGTGTGCATATGTACTTAATTACGATTTATACCACATACAGGTTGCAATTTGGTTAGGTAAGTATTACCAGCTATTATAATTATTATTGTTGTTATTATTTTATAATTGTTATTATTAATTGTAGCAAGTTTTGATAAGCATTACGAAAACGAAAGATAGTTCTGCTTGCGCTGATATATGCATATGTACACATATAAATATTTACATAAATATATATATATATATATATATATATATATATGTATATAAATATATATACTTAGATAGACATAGAACATATATGTCGCATATAGCTGGATATTGCTCTCGAATTTCTTGGGCTTTTGCTTTAGTTAGTTTTCACTTTGACTTTGGCTTGCAATGTGGGCAACATTATAAACATGATTATCAACATCATCATCATCAGCATCAGCATCATCATTTTCATTATCATTAACATCATATTAGATCATTATCATAATAATTAGAAATATTTTCTGCACGTCACTTTGAGGCGAACAAACAAAAAAAATTTGAAAAAAAAACTGTATATTTATGTTGAATATACGCGCGCTACATAGGGTGCCCAGACACACACACACACACACACACGCACACACACCCAGGCACACCTGCACACTCACGCCCACACACACACACTGGGCACACATAAGTTAGACACGTGCGCGTACGCGTTCGCGTTCGCGTTCGCGGGATCCGTTTTATTTTTTTTCTTAACGACTTGAATGAGTTTTGAGTGTATTCGCATTGTATTCGCGACGCGTTCATTTAGTTCACGTTTCATTCAAAATTATTCAATTATCATTTATTGGCGCATTACTCGCTGCTGTCGCTGCCGTCGCTGCTGTTGCTACGAATTCCCTTTGGATTCCCCTATTTCAGCTCCTGCTGCGGGCCGCTTGAACATTTCCAGCTCATTGAACGCGTTTAGCTCAACTGGAACTGGAACTGGAACTGGAGCTGGAGCTGGAACTGGTTCTGACCCTTTTGGGTTTTTACCTTTTTCGATTTTATACACACATATTGTGTTTGTTTCTGGGAGTGGGAATCCCTCGTTTGCAACGGCTCTTTGTAATGCTGCAATGGCAACGGAACGTAAAAAGGAAACGGAAATTTTTTATCGGCTTTTCAATAAATTTGCAACAAAATGAGGCAAATTGTGCACACGGCCAGCATTTCCTTGCGTGTGTGTGTGTTAGTTATATATGTGTATATATATTATATATATTTATATATGTTTATTTAAGCAGATATTTCCCATCCCTCTTCGCCATAATTAAACGAATATTATTATTTTGTATTATAATTAGCGTGCGTTTTATCTATATCCCTGTAGATGGGTCCCATTAAGATTATATATGTATATTCTTGATTCATCTTCGTCGGACCGTCTGTTTATTTTTTTGTGCAAGCTAGCCCCGCAGTTGAAAAGTTAGCAGAGCTCTATATCATCTAGCACTATGGGAAGCATCGTTCCAAAAATAATATTTTGGCTTTTTATAATCTCCTGAAATTACCTAACAATTCGCTATTCTCCTCTCCTCTCTCTCTCTCTCTCTCTCTCTCGGTTTTCTGCAAAACCGATTTAAATTGGACTACTTTATTTTATAAGAAAACAATCGTCGTCAATAAGGGTCCTTTATTTCTTCGATTTTGTTTCTGTATTTTGCTTTTAAGTTGTTTATTTTTTCCCTAAGCTCGCATTTTCAATTTCTTTCTCTTTCAATTGAGTGCTTAGCTCTTCTTCTTATTTGCTATTTATTTGTTCTCCATTGCACTCGACTGTCCCCTTGCCAATTGTATTAAATGCTTGCTCCCTGATTTTAATATACTTTTAAAGAGGGTTGCATAGATATAATATTTATATATATATATATATATATATATATGTGAGTACACATTTATCTGTACTTCACATTCTTTAAATAATTTATTTGCTGGCTTTTGAAGCTTGGCAATTGAAGCCTTAGATATGTACTATGTCTATATTTTAAATCCGTAATAACTCTATGGACCGAGACGGGTCTAACCGTTTTTAGGTGTTTGTTTTTTTAATCTTCTTTGCATCGCTTTCTTAAACGTTCAACTGGCAACTGCTCTCACTCCCTGCCTACATCACACTCTCTGTCTCACTCTCTCCTCTCCTCTCGCTCTCTCTCTCTCTCTTTCGCTCTTACTGTCTGAGCTTTATGCTTCGTATTGACTCTCTTAGATGTTATCGTTTTCTCTGCCTCACTTCTCCACCCACTTAGCTGTCTCTCACTTTCACTTATTTTACTCTGTTCCCATTGCAATATTATTTGTGTCTTCCTTTTACCTCTCTTCCTTCATCCGTTTTTTCTCATTTATTTCTCCGTCTCTTTCTATCCTGCATATGTGCCATATTTCTTGTCGTTCAGTCTCCCCATTGTATTATATTATTGAATTTGCTTTGCGCCGTATTCGTAAACGTTTCATAAGCGAACGTATATATCCTTAGATCTGTGCTACCTCTGTTATATATTGAGTTCTATCATTTTCATTCCTTCTCGCCGACTGTCCCTCCTTATTTCTCTTTGCTTTTAATTTTCGACAGATCCTTTAATTTCCTTTCTCGCATTTCCTTGCTATTAGTTTACTTTGTCTATTCTCATTTCGTTTTCACTCTACTTGCCTCTTTCTAAGTCGCAACTAGCACTCGTACTTTGCATTTAGTTGGCAAACTGTCCCCCTTTAGTCGCTGCCCCTTTCCCTTTCATCTTGTGTATTGCAGCCCTTCCGCTTGCCGCGCGAGCCCCCGTCTCTTCGCCTACATCCTTTTACTTAATGTTTTTCAGAAGGCTTTTAAACTTGTCATGCATATTGATATAAGTAAGTAGAATTCGCCCTGCAGACTTGACGCTGTCAGCATATTGAAGCCAACCACCCCACACCCTTCACACCCCCAAAACCCCACTCCCAAGACCACCCAAGAACGCCCAAGCCCACCCACGCCCATTCAATTCTTAGTGCCGAATTTGCACACTCAACGAGAAATTCTCTTATTTCGCTACGGTTGAGAATTCGTATCGTAATTTAAGTGAATTTGGGCAGCCGCCGCACGACGTCGGGCGGCGCTTTGACTTCATATTGACTTTTGTCTTTTATATTCGGAAGTGTTCTGCTTCTTATATTTTATATACTCTCTTATGTACCCAATACATAATGAAAGAGTATATTATCGGCTTGGATGCATGCTAGAAGCTAGAAACTCTAAACGTCATATATATTTAAAGAAGGTCGTGAAAGCCCGGCCCGGTCTCAACCTTCATGGTCTTGGGCTTGAGTGAAAAATGTAGCTTTGTATATTTTTTCTGATGATCTCTTGTCCCTTTAACAGTGACTGCAAAACTATGAGAGACAAAGCCTATGAATGACTGCAAAACTATGCGAAAAATATATCTTGCAAGAAAATATATTTTTCGCCCGCCCAATTCTGTATTCAATTTAAGGCCCAAGATATCATCAGCAATATATAGTTGATAATAGATTATTGCTATTGCTTTAAATTATAATTATATACAAATATTATTCAAAGATAAAGTCGAAAGATCACTGTTTGAGAGTCATACTTAGTGAGCTACAAAGTTCTTAGCTACAGCTGTAGGGCAACAGTTTCAAAATGACCAGGCACAGCTTCAGAGTGAGTCGTCCCGGAGTCACAGTTTTGGAGCAATAGTCTTAGAGCTACCATATCAGAATCACAGTTTTAGAATAACCATGACAGAGTCACCGTTTTGGATTAACCACTTCAGAGTCACAGTTTCAAAGTTCCTTTTCAAAGTCACACTTTTGGAGTAACCATTTCAAAGTCACCGTTTTAGAGTGACAGTTTTAAAGTAACCGTTTCGAAGTCACAGGATTTGAGCAAGCATTTTAAAGTCAAGGTTCTGCAGTAACCATTTCAGAATCAAAAGTTTGAAGTGGCCATTTCAGAGTAACGGCTTTAGAGTAACAATTTCAGAGTAACGGCCTTAGAGTAACCATTTGAGAGTAGAAGCTTTGAAGTAACCCTTTCGGAGTCACAGTCTTAAAGTAACCATTGCAGAATCATACTGTTTAATGCTCTGTTTAAAAGTGCAAATCTCAGAATCACAGTTTTCGATGCGGACCAAACAAAATACCGCTTCAGAGTCACAATTTGGAAGACTGGCAGCTTTAGAGTCAATCACAACCCGAGCAAGACGCATCGTCTCGCTTGTTTTTAGCTCGAATTAGGTAAAGAGTAGAGTATGGAAGAGTTGAAAGAATCCAGTTGTAGCTACTTTCGGGAGTGTTCGACTGGGAGTTACCCTTTAGTACAATTAAAATTTTGGAAAAAATGGGGTTGAAATGGGCATGCACGCACGACGATCGGACAGATATGGACTGGCATGGAAGAGGCCTATTTTGGCCTGTTACACACAAAACCTGAATACCCTTGATATACAGCATTGTCAATGCTTACAGGGTATGCAAAAGAAAGAAGCAAATAGAAGCTAGCACCGGGCTTTTGTTTCAAGTTGTCTCTTTGCAACAAAATGGCGAACTTGACGGATGCCCGTCACACACACACACACACACACACGCAGAATTCAAGGACATTTGTCAGTGCGCAAAATACTAGATAGAACCAAATAGAGTCTGCCCTAAGCGCAACCGAAACCAAAACCAAAACCAAATTACACATTAAAATAACATTTGATGTAGCATTTCGAAAAGCCAACAACAAGAATTCACATATGAAAGTCATAAAAGTAAAAACACACACACACACAGACACAGACACACAGACACGCACTAGAGCATTACGCCTATGGCTAGTATATAGAGTCTGGATTGCTGCAGTGTTATGAATATGAAAATGATTTTTAACGAGGCGACACGTCGAGAAACTAGCGTTGTATCTGTCTAGAAGTAAAAATTTTTCTAAGATACAGCTGCAAAATTTTGGACGCTCTCGAAACGGCTTTTTGGATTTACGTCACAACCGTTTTATGGCTCTTTAAATACTAATTAAAGACAAATCACAAAAAAAAAAAAAAAAAAAAAACAATAAATAAATATCAAACAAAATATTTGCGTGTGTGTTGTTTTTATTCTCATTCAAATTCAAATATGTAATGCAAGGTGGCCGCCAAAAAATTTGAATAGAGTTTCGGTAAGGGGGGCGGGTTGTCGGGCCGTGTGGGGCACCTACCTCAAATAGTAGCACAGCAGCGCAGCATCAACAAGCAGTCACCAGTTAAAAAAAACCCAATTAAAAAACATTAAAAAAAAAATAACGAGTAATTGCCCAACAATTTTGAAAAAATTTCATTTAAACTTTTAGAAACCAACTAGAGTCGAAAGATTTGGAAACGTTTTCTGAAGACGGCGACGCGACGTGCATAAGATGTTTCGGGCATAGCCAAGGAATCTGTGTAGAAGAAGCACCAGTTAAAAAAAAAAACAACAAAAAACAATTACGAAAAATAAACGGTTTTCTTTGCTGTTTTCTTGCTTCTTTTTTCTTCGTTTTATCTTTCTTTCTTTTTCGGCTAGTTGTTTTTGAACCGTTAGGCGCTATGCAAATGCGCGGTCTTCCTCTTCCTCATGCATTGCGCGACGACGGCGATGGCGGCGACGGCGACGCTTGCGTTGGCTGCTGCGATAGCATCGACGGCGACGGCGGCGGCGTTGACGGCGCTGACAACGGCTACTAACACAGGGCGAGCGCACGGCTCGACAGGCTCAACGGTCAACTGCTGCGTGCTGCGTTTTGCGTGCTGCTGCTGCTGCGTGCTGCTGCTGCGTGCTGCTGCGAGACGTTGCGTTCGCGTTCGCGGCTCTGTACATCGCGGCGTATACCCAACGACTATTGGCCACGGACGCAGCGGCCGTGCTGGAGACCCGCCAGAGCGTTGCCGCTGCACGGTTCGGCAAACGCACGACGCGGCCGCTGAGCGAATCCGAAACGTAAATTGGCATCCGAATCGGTGTCCGAATGCAGTCGCAGTCGCAGTCGCAGTCGCAGCCAACATCGGCAGCTGATGATGCTTTCACCTTGAGCTTTTGCCACTGCCGTGCTCTATGCCTAATGCGATTTTTTATCTTTATCAGCAGCGGCGGTGACATCGGCAGCGGCAGCGGCTGCGGCAGCGTCTGCGTCTGCGGCAGCGTCTGCGTCGGCATACGCTTTCGATATCGAAAGCTGAAAGCTTATGCGCCGCAACATCCGAATTTGAAGGTCAGGCGGCTTGTGGCAGAGCTTGTGCTTTTAAAGTTATTCGAGCCAGTAGGCGCAATAAACCGTTGCAAGTGGCGCAAAGTGTGCGGCAAAATGCCGGCAAAGCATTGCGACGCGTTATCCTTTTGCTGCGACTTGGAAGTAAATGGGCCAACGCAGCAGCCGCAACACACTGCAGCGCATTTTCGAAATTCCAAATTCCATTCACATAAGCAAACTAAAAGCTCGGGGCAAAAGCTTTTACAAAGCTTTAGGCAACAAGCAATATTTCAAAGTGTCCGCTCAAAATTCAACGGCGAAATGAGTTCCATTTAAACAACGGACACTTGAAAACTTTAGCAAATTTTTCGAAATTTTACTATTGACACTTTATTAAAAAAAAAAAATTAAATAATAATCAGATAAGCACATCATTTTAAAGAAGTGTAAAATTGAATTCTTTCTTATCAAGCATTCAAAAAGATCTAGAAGCCAAGCCATGAACAAAGAGCCAAACATCGTGAAAATCGTATGAGATTTGACCGAGTTATGGGGGTGGGAAATTTTGACCCATGTCTGTTTAGATATTTGAGGGTACCATTTTTACATGAATTCTGACCAAGAATAATTTCTCTTTCTCGCTCTATCTCTGTTTCACATGCAAGAGAGAACGAGATTCGCCCTCTCTCTCTCTCTCTCTCTCACACACGCTGTCTCTCTTTCACAAGCTCATTCTCTCTCTCTTTTCTGAAGTAATCATGTGTTGAAAACTTTTCGTTAAGTAAATATTTACTTAATTATTTATAAATATGTGAATTGGAATGTATTTTAATGCAATCCTGATCTGGAAACTTTCTATATTCTTGTATTTATATATGTACATACATAATTTGCGTAAAATATACCCAATACCCAAAAATTCACAAATATGAGGGTTTTCGAAAATGATATATTTTAAGATTTGTTTAATAAAAGAAAAGCATTTCCAAGAATATGCATTGAATATCAATTCGCTTCTTATTTCTGTTAAATATGTACATATATATTTGTATCAAAGATTTTCAGTAACAAAAGCTCATTGTAAATTATTAGCCGCTGGCTAAGCTTGCCGGCTGTCATGGCACCGGGATGGATGCCCCATGTAGCCGTTGCCTTGGGAATAGAAAACAAGCAACAAAATCAACAGTTGCCAGGCGAAGCCTATCAAAGCATTTTCCTTAACATATAATTGAATTCCTACACTGAAAATCGGAAGTTATATGCGGCCTGTGGTGGTGCGTATTGAGCAGCCGTAAAGCGCATATCAAGCAGGAGCAGCATGGAGGCCAGCCCCAATACCGTCCAGAAAGCTGGAAACGAATCCGATAAGGGCGAAAATGCCGAATACGAAGAGAGGGATAGCCAGAACCGTGAGAGTGACAGCTTGAGTCCAAACCAATCGCCCGGTGCGATAAAGGGCGACAAATCGCGCAAGAGCCGGCGTGGTGTGCGAGCGGTATTCAAGGATCGACCCACCAAAGTTGGCGAAGATGACAATCTAAAGATCAAGACGGGCGCCTCTCTCATACCCGATCTGAATCTGATAATAAATCGTATGCGCAACATGAAGGACGACAGCTACGTCTATCTGGATTACATGCTGCCCAAGCATAGCGAATACTTTACCCCGTATAGCCTGCGCGAGGTTGAGTTTGCGAATTTGAATATATACAAGCCCTACTATACGGTCACACGACATGGCGTCACCTATTGGCGTGTATCTGAGAATTTTTTCACACCGTTGAATCAGTGGCAACAGGAGTTCCAACAATTTTTGAGCATCATCCAAATCCGCACATTCTCCATCTTTCGTTTGTGGAAAGGCTTCAAAGTGTGGGAGAAGACGATCAAATGGCGCAAACTGAGCTTCGCCCGCAACCATTTACAGAACAATCTCTTTATCGTTATACCACAGCTGGCCAAGGCAATTCTGCGTATGCGCTCCGATATTGTTGTATTGGAGCGCCTCAGCTTTGTCAATATTGAGAATATCGAGGAATGGCATCCCTTCTATTTCTTGGAGCTTCATATGCGCATCTACGAGCAGCTAAACTATCTGTTCCATGAATTTCGCAGTTTTGTGGGCAAAGCTCTATGTGGGTACTGTCCAAATATACCTGATTGCATTCTCTAATTGATACCATCAAAACACCACAGATCGTTCCTGCACAGAGGCCATTATGGCGCGTGGCTTCTATCCGGACGATGAGATCAATTACTATCCCTCAATCAAGAAAATGCGAGAAGCACACAGCTTTATGGATCGTGCGCGCAAGCGGGCCTTTTGCAAGACCCTAACCAAGTAAGTTATCTTCTCTTTAAGGAGGTCATCTCCGTGTCAATAAACCATAGTCATATGGTCTCTCGCATACCCTGCATACACGAAGTGTGTTTCGACTTTCGATAACCCAATGCTCAGAACAGATCTCTGTGACCTTGGCAGTTAAGGACGAAACCAATTAGCTGGGGATAATATATTGACAAAGGTTCCCATTCGATCTGCGAGACATGATCTCGTGCTCGTGCAGTATACACAGATACAATATATTTCAGTTTTGGTAAACCCGAAAAAACACAAATTTTTTTATCATATCTTAGCTCTTAAGTTTTCATAATGGTCTGAGTCTGAATTTTTGACAAATTTTGTAAAGAAGAAAGCTTAGAAGTTTGTAAGGGCAATGGGCATAGGGTAACTTATAGTCGAGCACTGCCGCCTAGAACATGCAAACTTAACTGGAGCTCCTAAATACTAAAAGCAAAACGAGAATAAGTCAAGAATCGTCGGCAGTCCTGACTTGTGTAGAGGGTATCTTCTAGTCGAGCACACTCGACCATTCTGACAGATTCAGCTCTAAATTTTCTTCACATACACCGACAGCTTTCTCACCTTCTGCGATATGATGCTGTATCAGGCGCTCTATCGAGTGACCATTCAGAGCTATGAGGAACTGAATCATGCATTCGATGAACACCACCAGGTGGCGCCAACGGAGGCAGAAATAATGCGGCACGATCGTTTGGACACTAAAATCGAGAAGCCGCGACCGCCGAATGCGCCGCAGAATCCATTTTTTCTCGCTCAGCTCCGTCTGCTGCCCGATCGCATCGAGGTGGAACCCTTGGAGGAAATCTTAAAGCTCATCTTTCAGCGCATAACAGGCTTGATCTTGGAGACTGTGCTGGATATACAACCCTTTACCACAGATGCCGAATTTACACAGTACACAAAGTAGGTTTAACCAAAAAAAAACAAAAAACAAAAAACAACAAAATCGAACCAAATCAATCTTATGCGAATTTACTATATCATCTAGGCCATCGATCATGGGACGTCAGGAGGAGTGTCTGTATCAGAGTGCGCCGGAATTGGCATTTCTATTGAAACAAGATGTTACGTTCAATTTCAATCGGTGAGACTGGGACCTATTTATATGTATATAATACCAAATTACACTTTAATCCTACCTAACTCTTAAATTCTTTGCCCGCAGTAAAAATATATTCGTTTTGATACACACGGCATACGAGATGGCGCGTCTTTATACCGCACGCTTTCAAAACATACGGGAGAACTATGAGATTGATGCTACCACAGATCCCGAGGAAATCAGTAGCGAGCGGGGTAAGAATATTTAGCATGGGTATTAACGTATTCCGCACTCAGCGAACAAAAAAGTAGGAGGTTCTAGTCGGAAGCTCCCGACTAGGGGATACCCTAAACCCTCTTCTTCCGACAGGCGATAGGTATAAAATGAAAGACACTTGATATATATATATACTATTCTAGAAGCTACATGTCTTGCTCATATTATTCGCCGAAATTGTTCAAAAAACAGGATTTCGATATCGACTTTTATCGATTACTTGGAAACGGGGCAAGTTATTGAATATCGGAAACAAACTCGATCTGCGCGGGCACCAGGAGAACCTACAGCCTCTAGTTCTTATAGGTTCTGAGATCCTTGCATACATACGGACAGACGGACAGACGGACGGACGGACAGACGGACAAACGGACGGACGGACAGATAGACGGACATGGATAGATCGACTCGGCTGTTGATGCTGATCAAGAATATATATACTTTATGAGGTCGGAGACGCTTCCTTCTGCCTGTTACATACATTTGCACAAATACAATATACCCTGTTTACCCATTTTGAATGGGTTCAGGGTATAAAAAGAAAGATCTCAATCTCTCGGAACACTCACTCATCTCTTTGCAGACCTTACTGCGCTGCGCAACTATTGTGATCGCTACTGCAACAATCTGAGAGCTTTGGATGGTATTCTGGATCAGGTATTTCTGGGCCTCTTAAAATTGGGCCAGAGCGGCTTTAAGGATGCGGTTACGCCCGTCTGCCAGCGTCTGCAAAGTGTTTTGGCTATATACTTGCCCCAGCTGGCCGAGGAGGAGACCACGAAACTATATGAGGAAGCTCAAGATTTCTATGGACGCATCGGCTATGAGCCACAAACAACACTTCAGCTGGTCGCTCACATTCGCTTTCTGGATAACTGTCACCAAGAGCTTGATGAGCTTTTCCTAGTTATAGATTATATACACGATTTGTTAATGATCATCAAGGACTTTAATATACCGATTGATGATGAACGCAAAGAGGACTACATGGACACGGAGGACTATCTGAATCGCACCAGGGAAACACTGGGCGAGATAATCGAGAAACGGCAGGACTTTATCAACCAGCTGGATGAAGTTATGCAGGATGATATCAATGCCCTCAAAGAGGACATACACGAAGTGGCCATCGAGGCCCTCGAAGAATGGCTACTAATGGTAAGTAGAAATCGGAGACATTCTCTATCTTAATACGATTCGCATTTATATCATTTACAACATCAAAATGGATGAATGAATAGTAAAAGTACACAAAATATAGGATATCTGCCAGTCGAATACTTCCGACTTAAGCATCATTTATACATATTTTTTTTTTGAATGGGAATACATACTTGGCAACATCAGTCGTTCCACGGTTTGCTATTCCTTTTTGCTTATACCTCAGTCCTGGGTGGAAGGCATCTTCCAGTCAAGCATAAAGTCTCTTGACTAGTGCATTATTTCGTACTATAAGGAAATTGAAATGCATTTATTTATGTGTTTAATACAGGGTAGAGGGGTTAAGAGTATCTTCCAGTCTAGCAAGGGTAGAGGATATCTTCCTGGTTAGAAGGAAATCTTACAGTCAAGCATGCACTGAATGAATTTGCATTCAACAGGGTATCTATCAGTCGACTATTTTAATTTGTTTTTTCTACCCAATCACAGAGCAAATCGGACCGCAATAAAGTAAATGAGAAACTGGACGATCTGCTGAACCGCATGAATGCGTGTCGGGAGCGGGCGGATGAGCTAATTGGCTATCAAAAGGAATTCCAGATTGATCTGACCATGTACGAGGAGATGGACTCTGGCTTCTATGATATACGACAGCGACAAAATCTGTACAAGACATTGATAGACTGGGAAGAGGCACTTACCAGCTGGCTGGGAGCCGACTTCAATAGTTTGCCCGTGGCCGATATGATTGAGCTCAACGCGAAGACCATCAAGAACTGCATGCAATTCCAGAAGTACTTGCCCAAAAACGATATTGTGCCGGTACTGCAAAAGTCCGCCGAGGAATTCAAAGAGAAACTTCCGGTTATTGGCTATCTGCGTAATCCCAATCTGCGTGCGGTAAGAAACCAAATGACAACTAAAATGGGAAAAGAAATTTCTACTAATATTGCATTCTACATAGCGCCATTGGACTGAAATTGAGGAGCTGCTGGCCAGAAAGTTCTTTCAGGAGACCAACATCAAAATTTCCACCTACGAAGAGTCGCACGCCTTCGATGATGAAGCCAATGCGGAGACTCTTATGCAAATCTCCTCTCAGGCAACGGGCGAAACGCAGCTGGAGAACATGCTCAAAGGCATCGAGACCATGTGGAAGGAAACGGAACTGTCCATTGTACCGCATCATGATCAAAAGGATGTCTTCATTCTTGCCGGCACCGAAGAGCTGCAGGCGGTCTTAGATGATGCCAATGTGAATATCAATACCATAGCCGCATCGAAATTCGTTGGACCCATCAAATCGCGCGTGGATGAGTGGATAGCGGCGCTGGATCAATTTGGCAAAACCTTCGGTGGGTAATTATTATCTATACAAACAAATATATATATATATATATGTATATATACTTACCTTAGAGGCTTGGATGGATTGCCAGGGCGCTTGGATCTACTTGGAGGCTATCTTTGCCTCTGCTGATATACAGCGCCAGCTGCCCAATGAAGCTAAAATGTTCAATCAGGTGGACAAGAACTTCAAGGAGATTGTGCGTCAGGCGAAGAAGGTATCATTGGCACTGCCCACCATGTCCAGCGTAGAGATATACGACATGCTCATGGAGGACAATCGCCTACTCGATGCCATATCACGCGGACTGGAAGCCTATTTGGAGGTGAAACGTGTCGTTTTTCCCAGGTGTGTTTGAGATTCTGAGCCAAGGATCCACGTTGCTATGAGTATAAATAACTCGTTAATTCGTTAGATTCTACTTTCTGTCGAACGATGAGCTGCTTGAGATTCTCGCCCAGACGCGCATACCGCAGGCGGTGCAGCCGCATTTACGCAAATGCTTTGATGCCATTTACCGCCTGGAGTTCGGCCAGAAGGAGAGCGGTGATGGCAAAATGATTGCCACCAATGATATTGTTGCCTTTCTCTCGCCCGAGGGCGAGAAGCTGCAGTTTGGCAAAGGTTTGAAGGCGCGCGGCGCCGTCGAGGAGTGGCTGAGCAAAGTGGAAGATGCGATGTTCGTGTCCGTCAAGCGTTATATGCGCTTTGGGTATCAGTGCTATGCAGCCAAGGAGCGCGAAGAATGGTTTCAGGATCATCCCAATCAGGTGGTGCTCACCGTCTCCCAGGTGCAATGGGCCGCCGACATTCATCACATCTTCGAGGCCAAAGAGAAGTCACCGCTTAGCATCATGGACAAGATGAACAAGTTTGAGCTGAAATGTCTACTGGATCTGGGCGCTCTGGCAGCCCTTACACGCAAGAACATAACATCGCTATTGAGAAAGATCCTTTGTGCACTAATTACTATCGATGTGCATGCCAAGGACTCGGTACGCATGCTCATCGAGAAGGGCGTCTGCAATCCGTGAGTATCCGTGAGAGAAATCGCGATTCGCTAATTGCTAAATTCGTTCAATGATGATTCTCGCTTTCGCTTCGCCAGCGCCGACTTCAATTGGCTTAAGATGCTGCGCTTTTATTGGGCCATCGAAACAGAGACGGTTTTCTCGCGCATGGCCGCCGCTAATATACCCTATTATTATGAGTATCTGGGCGCTGGCGGTGTCCTGGTGCTGACACCACTCACGGATCGTTGCTATCTCTGCCTGATGGGCGCCTTTCAAATGGACTTGGGTGGTGCACCCGCCGGTCCAGCTGGTACGGGCAAAACAGAGACCACCAAGGACTTGGCCAAGGCATTGGCCAAACAGTGCGTGGTGTTCAACTGCTCCGATGGCCTCGACTATAAGATGATGGGTCGCTTCTTCTCTGGCCTGGCACAATGCGGCGCCTGGTGCTGCTTTGACGAGTTCAATCGTATTGATATCGAGGTGTTGTCCGTAATTGCCCAGCAGCTGATTACCATACGCACAGCCAAGGCTATGAGGGTCAAACGGTAAGCAATTCAAGCAGTTTATATAAAATCGCATGGATATTCACAGAAATATCTATGGGGAAGGGTAAACCTTTCAAAATCCCACGAAATGGATATCCCAAGGAAATCCTATGGAATTCCAATCCAAAGAACAGCTTATGAAAGTTTCTAGAAATTCCTCTGGATGTCGAGGAATTTTTAAAGAAAATTCTAAGAAAATCTTGAGAGAAATTACATTCTTTAACCATCCTAATAATCCTATGCTTACTCTAGGGAAATCCTAGGTAGATTCTAAACAAACCGCAGGAAGATCTAACATAAATCCTATGTCAATATTGATTATTATTTTGCTCTCTTTAACATTAATTAGCTTCATGTTTGAGGGTCGCGAGATTAAGATCAATCACTCATGCTGCGTCTTTATCACCATGAATCCGGGATATGCTGGCCGCACGGAGTTGCCCGACAATCTGAAGGCACTATTCCGTCCCATATCTATGATGGTGCCCGACTATGCGCTCATCTCTGAGGTGATTCTCTATTCGGAGGGCTTTGAGGATCCCAAGATTTTGGCACGCAAAATGGTGCAGATGTACCAGCTGTGCAGTCAACAGCTCAGCCAACAGAATCATTATGATTTCGGCATGCGAGCCGTCAAATCTGTCCTGGTCATGGCTGGCGCCCTCAAGCGAGCTGCGCCCAATCAGCGAGAGGATATTACCCTGATTGCCGCGTTGCGCGACTCAAATATACCCAAGTTCTTGGCCGACGATGCGATACTCTTCCGTGGCATACTTAGCGATCTGTTCCCAGGCGTCGAGCTGCCAGACTCACAGCATCCGCACTTGGAGGCTAGCCTTCGACTCGGCCTGAGGCAAAAGAACCTACAGCCAGTGCCCACTACAATACGCAAGTGCCTTCAGCTATACGAGACGATGTGTGTGCGCTGGGGTGTTATGACAGTGGGTCCCACGGGCGGTGGCAAATCAGTGGTTCTGCATGCGCTGGAGTTTGCGTTGGCACATCTATTCGAGAACGAGGTAGCGGATCCCAATTTTCGACCTGTTGTCATACAAACAATGAATCCCAAGGCGGTTAGCATGAACGAACTCTACGGCTTTGTGGATCCCAAGACGCTAGAGTGGCAGGATGGTCTACTTGGGTTGGCGGTGCGCACCGCCACCCTTGTGGAGGGTGGGTTTGTGGCCAGTTGGTGATTTTGATTTTAGTTAATTTCGATTTTGATTTCACAGAGGAAATCCATCAGTGGATCATGTGCGATGGCCCAGTGGATGCCGTATGGATTGAGAACTTAAACACTGTGCTAGATGATAATAAGATGCTGTGTCTGGCAAACTCCGAGCGTATTAAGCTAACAGCCTGGATACATATGCTCTTCGAGGTGCAGGATCTGCTACAGGCCTCGCCAGCGACGGTCTCTCGCTGCGGCATGGTGTATGTCGATCCTGGAGATCTTGGCTGGATACCGCTAGTCGATACCTGGCGCGAAGTTGACATGAGCAAAAAGCTAAACCCATCCCTGGCCGAATACCTCTATCAACTGTTCATCGGCTACTTCGAGAAGGCACTAAAAATCGAACGCAAACGGGCCTCCTACACCATACACCAAGTGCTCGGCTCGAAGGTACGCCTGTGCTGCTCGCTGATCTCGTCGCAGCTGGAGGGCGTCAAGTGGAGTTCGCTGGCCGAAGAACCGGCCAAGAATCTGATCACAAAGATCTTTACTTGGTGCGTGCTCTGGGCAATTGCGTCCAATTTAAAGGATGCCGAGAAATTCTCCTTCGAGGACTTTTGGGGCAGGGCCATGGCCGTGCATCCGAATATGGAGTAAGTATCAGGTAAATAAATATCTATACGAAATCTCTCATATTCGCCTGACGGCAGCCTGCCACCACGCTCCCTCTGGAACTATCGGGTGGATCTAGAGACCAACGATTGGGGTGGCTGGAACGAAATAATGCCCAACTTTAAATTCAACTCCGATATATCCTACTACGATATGCAGGTGCCAACGGTGGATACAACCAAATATGGGTGAGCAAATGAACATTTTTCTTACTGGACATGGGTCAACAGGCGCTTTTTCTTGTTTACGGCCTGGTTGGCTTTCAAATTGTAACCCTAAGGTTGTGTGAAACTCGACGTATGAGAATTATTTTTCTTAATATATAAGTAGGGGCAAAAATATTTCTGGTTCAATCTCTTGCGATTATAGTTAAGATTTAAGCTTCTAAACGAAAATCGTTGACACAATGTTTGGTTCAGCCAGCTCTTATAATTCTCAAGTTATGTTCGAAAACGCAAGTCTCAAAATCGATGCATATCGATTTTGGGATTATTTATTTTTGAATTTCATGTCTCTAGCTCTTATAGTTTTCGAATTCGAATCTACAGACATGTCAAGAGCGCGACATATGACTGCCGACCAATAAATCTCGAGATCAATTTCATTAAGCCAACTTATTGCACAAACAATATTTCTTAGCTATGTAGCTGATCTGCTGTTCAAGCGAGATTTCCCAGTGATGGTAACCGGCGAGACAGGTGTGGGCAAAACTGTGCTGGCGATCAGCTGCATGAAGCGTCTGGCCGAGGGTAAGGTCATACCCGTGGTGCTAAATTTCTCGGCTCAAACGAGCAGCATGCGCACACAGGAGATGATCGAGGGGCCGCTGGAGAAGCGAAAAAGGACACAATTGGGCGCACCGGTTGGCAAGACGGTTATCATATTCATTGACGATGTCAACATGCCCAAATTGGATACCTACGGCAGCCAGCCGGCCATCGAGCTGCTCAGGTTTGAATGGATCACCAGGTGTTGCGGTCTGGTAGTTTTTTTTTTGTGATTCTAATTATTTTGCAGACAGTATCTGGACTTTAAGGGCTTTTACGATCGCGAGAAACTGTTTTGGAAGGACATTCTGGATGTGGTATTGGGCTGTGCATGTGCACCGCCCGGCGGTGGACGCAATTTGTTGACGCCACGCTTTGTTCGGCACTTTGCCCTATTTTCGCTACCCAAGCCCAATGAGGAGACCCTCACACAGATCTTCAATGGTATACTGTTGGGCTTCCTGCAGACCTTCTCCTCTGCTATCCGTGCGCTCTCCGAGTCCATTGTGCACGCCTGTGTGGATGTCTATATGCGTGTGATCAAAGTCATGCTGCCAACACCGGATCGTTCCCATTATATATTCAATTTGCGTGATCTTTCCAAGTGCATACAGGGCATACTTCAGGCGAACAACATGTACTACAATATGGAGAATCAAATACTGCGATTGTTTTACCATGAGACAACGCGCGTCTTTCATGATCGTCTGATCAACACGGAGGACAAGGTGATCTTTCAGGGCCTGATGAATGATGTGTGCAAATATCATTTTGAACGCGAAGTCGTCGGCCTCGAGGAGCCGGCCATACTCTTTGGCGACTTTATGATCTTTGGCAAGCCGAAACACGAACGCATCTACGAAGAGATCAAGGATCATGCCAAGCTGGAGAGCGTGCTCAATGATTATATTGCCGACTACAATTCCATGTCATCGGGCAAGTATATGAAATTGATACTCTTCCAGGATGCCATGGAGCATACGGTCCGACTGGCACGCCTCTTGCGCAGCGATCGTGGCAATGGTTTGCTTGTGGGCGTGGCCGGTATGGGTAAACAGTCCCTGACCCGTCTGGCCTCGCACGTCAACGAATACAACTGTTGGCAAATCGAAATGAGGCGCAACTATGATCTCAACGCCTTTCACGAGGATCTGCGCGTTCTCTACCGCATTGGGGGGGTAAGCACCAGGCCGACGCGAATTTCTACAGCATTATAAGTAGTTAAGTTCAAATTTCTCGAATACTTCATTTTAGATTGACAACCAGCCCGTTACGTTTCTGCTAATTGATAGCCAAATCGTTGAGGAGGAATTCCTGGAAGATATCAATAATATTCTAAACTCCGGCGAGGTGCCCAACTTGTTTGAGGGCGATGAGTACGAGAAGATAATACTGGATGCCCGGGATGCGTGCAATGAATCCAAAAAGGATGGGGTGACTAGAGCCGGACTTTTTTTTTTATCAAGTAGCTTCTTTCTATAAACATTCACCCCTTCACAGAGCTGCCCACGCGATGAGATCTACAAGTTCTTTATCAATCGAGTGAGAAACAATCTTCATGTGGTCATGTCCATGAGTCCGGTGGGTGATGCCTTTCGGCGACGTTGCCGCATGTTTCCCTCACTGGTCAATTGCACCACCATTGACTGGTTTACCAGTTGGCCCACTGAAGCGCTATATTCGGTGGCCTTAGGACTGCTCACAAAGATAGCTCCGAATATGACTGAGAGAGTGGCTCTGGCCAGCACAACTGTATTCATGCACAAGGTGCGTTCCAAACATTGCGTTTATCTTTTTCCAAAAATTGCTAAATTATACAACAACTCCGTACCGCAGACGGTGGAGGATGCCTCTGTGCGTTTCTACAAGGAGATGAAGCGGCATTATTATACCACGCCCAGCAGTTATCTAGAGCTGCTAAAACTCTATCAGAGTCTGCTCAAGCTTAAGACGCAGGAGATTATAGCCAAACGGAAGCGCATTGCCAGCGGTCTGAACAAGCTGCTGGAGACCAACGAAGTGGTAAGTAGACCAGCTATTGGAGATGCCAATTAAAAGAGCACAGCCTAAGCCCCTTGTGTGCCCTTTAAGATTGCAGTCATGCAAAAGGAGTTGGAAGTAATGGTGCCCCAACTAGATGAAAAGTCTGCCATGATGAAGTCGTTGGTGGATAATCTAACCAAGGAAACCAAACAGGCTGACGCTGTCAAACAGGGGGTCATGGAGGATGAGGCCAATGCCAAAGAGAAGGCAGCCATTGCCCAGGCGATATCCGAAGATGCTAGCAAGGATTTGGAGACAGCCATGCCGGCTCTCCGCGATTCCGAGGAAGCGCTCAAGGGTCTAACTAAAGCCGACATCAATGAACTGAAATCCTTTACCACACCACCGGCCCTGGTGCAGTTCTGCATGGAAGCTGTTTGCATTTTGTTGGGTGCCAAGTGAGTATTGAATCACACACACACAGTTAAACAGCTGTAGAACTGATTGCGATGATATTCCATAGACCCACCTGGGCCTCAGCCAAAGCAATTATGGCGGACATCAACTTCATTAAGCGACTCTTCGAATACGACAAGGAACACATGAAGGACGACGTCGTAAAAAAGGTCAAAAAGTACATAGACCACAAGGACTTTGTGCCAGCTGTAAGTCGAGTCAAGTGTGGGGCTTAAGTGTCTTTTTCTTTTCTCAACCGAAAAAAAATGTGTGTAACTCAATTCACAGAAATTCGAAAAGGTGTCGAAAGTAGCCAAGTCCGTGAGCATGTGGGTCATCGCCATGGACAGTTTCAACAAGGTCTACAAAGTGGTTGAGCCAAAGATAAAGCGAAAAGAGGCTGCCGAGGCGGAACTTAAGGATGTCATGAAGGTGCTTCGCCAGAAGCAGAAAGAGCTGGCCGCTGTTGAGGCCAAAATACAATTGCTGCGCGACAGCCTCGAGGAGAAGCAGCTCGAATTCCAGGTCATACAGGACAATGTGGACCTAACGTATGGTCGGATCAATCGTGCTGGACGTCTTACCTCGGCCCTAGCCGATGAGCAGGTGCGCTGGCGTGAAACTGTTAAATCACTTACCGCTGATCTTGGCTGCGTACCTGGTGATGTGCTGGTTGCCGCCGCCTGCGTTGCCTATCTGGGCGCCTTCTCGAATCAATATCGTCGCGACATGAGCCAGTTGTGGGTGGACAAGTGCCGGGAGTTCAGCATACCCTCGAGCAAGGAGTTCAATCTGCTCAAGGTCTTGGGCGATGCGTACGAGATGCGTCAGTGGAATGTCGACGGCTTGCCCAAGGATAACATATCCATTGAGAATGGCATTTATGCAACGCGTGCGTTGCGCTGGGCACTAATGATTGATCCGCAGGAGCAGGCCAATCGCTGGATACGCAACATGGAGAAATCCAACAATCTGCAGGTGATCAAAATGACAGACGCCTCCATGATGCGGGTGCTGGAGAACAGCGTACGTCAGGGCAATCCGGTGCTGCTCGAGGAACTGGACGAGACCATAGATCCAGCGCTGCGACCCATACTTCAGCGTGAGACGTACAAGTTTGAGGGACGCGTCTATCTCAAGCTGGGCGATCAGATCATTGACTACGATGATAATTTTAAGCTATATATGACCACCAAGCTGCCCAATCCGCATTATCTGCCCGAAGTGTGCATCAATGTGACACTGGTCAACTTTCTGGTCACCGAAAGCGGCCTCGAGGATCAGTTGCTGGCGTAAGTAAGCCAAGGATTGGTGGGAAGGTAACTCAGTTTTAATCCCTCACTTACAGAGACATTGTCGCCATTGAGCTGCCCGCCATGGAGGCGCAACGCAACGATCTTGTGGTCAAGATCAATGCAGACAAACAGCAACTGCTATCGCTGGAGGATAAGGTGCTCAAGCTGCTCTTCAACTCCGAGGGCAATATTTTGGATGATGAGGAACTTGTGGAAACGCTCAATGATGCCAAGGTGAGATCCTCACCAAATACATGGGCAGCAACCCAATCTGATACACTCTCTCTCTCTCTCTCTCTCTCTGACTTTCTATCTGTTTCTGCTTGACCAGGAAACTTCATTGATTATTGCGGCACGTCTCATTGATACGGAAGAAACGGAGAAAGTTATTACAGCCTCGCGTGAACGTTATCGCATCCTCGCATCTCGCGGTGCCATTCTCTACTTTGTGGTCGCCGGGCTGGCCGAGATCGATCCCATGTACCAGTACAGTCTGAAGTATTTTACGCAGGTCTTTTGTAATGTACTACGCATTGATCATCCCGTCATGGCCATCGAAAAGCGCATCTCCACGCTAATGGTTGATGAACTGAGGGCCATCTATGATAATATATCGCGCGGTCTTTTTGAGAATCACAAGCTTATCTTTAGCTTTCTGCTGGCGCTGTCTGTGGAGCGACAAGAGGGTCGGGTTAGTGAGGAAGAGTTCAATTTCCTAACTCGTGGTGCTGTTGGCGGGGCGCGTTTCAAGGCACAGCCACCGGGTTTGAGAATGAGTCAAGTTGAATGGGAGTCGGCATTATATTTGGAACAGCACTTTAAGGATACCTTTTCGGGCTTCACTAGCGAGCTGGACAAGCCGTTCTTTTTACAGCTGCAGGACAACAAAGAAGTGTTCGACTTCGCTAACACCAAAGAAGATCCCACCGATAAATGGAACAAGCGTCTCCACGTCTTCCACAAGCTCATGTTTGTGGCCACCTTCCGAAAGCCGCGTTTCCTGCTCAATGTGGTTAGCTACCTTCATTCAACTGTGGGTAAATACTTTACAGAAGTCTCCGCCTCGGGCACACAGCTGAACACAGTGTAAGTAGGCGGCTTTTGTGCTTGTTTTCCATTTTAGCTGGGATCTTCAATGTTTTTGTTTTCCACTCTTCAGCTACCTGGACACGTCGTCTGTAACACCATTGATCTTTGTACTGTCGACCGGCTCGGATCCCATGTCGGGTTTCCTTAAGTTTACCAATGAAATGAAATTTACGGACAAGTATTATTCGATATCCTTGGGTCAGGGCCAGGGTCCACTCGCCGAAAGTTTGATTGATAAGAGTTTACGCATGGGCCACTGGGTCTTTCTGCAGAACTGTCACCTGGCCACCTCCTGGATGCGTGTGCTGGAGACCGTAGTACGCAATCTGACGCTGGGCATAACCAAGGCGCATGTTGACTTCCGTTTGTATCTCTCCTCCATGCCCACACAGTCCTTTCCCATTAGTGTGCTACAGAATTCCGTTAAGATTACCAATGAGCCGCCCAAAGGCATTAAGGCGAATGTTATTGGTGCTTTGAGTGACCTGAAGACGGACTTTTTTGAACAGCACATTCAGAACGGCAAATGGCGGGCGATTGTCTTCGGCCTGTGCATGTTCCATGCGGTGCTTCTGGAGCGTCGCAAATTTGGCCCACTTGGCTGGAATATCACATACGAGTTCAGTGAGAGCGATCGCGAGTGCGGACTGAAAACTCTTGACTTCTTTATCAATCGTGAGGTCAAGGCCGATATACCATGGGAGGCCATACTCTATATCAATGGCGAGATCACCTGGGGTGGTCGCGTTACCGACTACTGGGATCTGCGCTGCCTACGCACTATATTAACCATATTCTCGTCGGAGCGCATTGTACAGCCGGATTATAAATATTGTCGAGGCGATTCCTACTATAGAGATCCGCAGGGCAAAACGCTTAAGGAGTATGCAACGTTTGTGCTTGGCTTTCCGGTGCTGGAGGATCCTGAAATCTTTGGCATGAACCAGAACGCCAACATTGTGTTCCAGACGAAGGAAACGGAATTCTTTATTAGCACACTGCTACTTGGTCAGCCGCGTTCCGCTGCCGATGAGGGTCAGGCCATGGAGAATGATCTCTGCCAGCAGATTATAGCACGCATACAATCGTCCCTGACCAATAAGATACAGCGTGAGCCCATCCACGATACCCTTTCCGTGGTAGGTAGCAGTAGCTTAATCCCAATCCATAATCCGAATACATACACAACTTTATTCGATAGCCCGATAGCAAGGGTCAGATGCCGTCGTTGACAACCGTCTTGGTGCAGGAGATCGATCGCTTTAACATTGCGCTGGGCATTGTCCATGACAGCTTGAGCAATCTGTCGAAAGCGATTAAGGGTCTGGTTGTCATGTCTGAGGATCTGGAGCTGGTATTCCGTGCACTGTTGGCCAACCAGGTGCCGGCCATGTGGGCCAAACGCAGCTTTCTGTCCGTCAAACCGCTGCCCAATTATATTGTGGACTTTCAGCGTCGCATCGACTTCATCCAGCACTGGGCGGAGAATGGTGCGCCACGTTCCTATTGGATAAGCGGCTTCTTCTTTCCGCAATCCTTCCTTACCGGCATATTGCAGACATTTGCGCGTCGTCGCGTCCTGCCCATTGATTCGCTCAAGATTGACTTCCAGATCATCGAATTGGAGCTAGTGCAGCAGGATTTCTTTGAGCTGCACAATTCACATATCAATGTGCGTCCACAGCTAGCCATGTTCGATCAGCTGATGTTTGAATAATTCACTCTATTTCCCACAGGACGGCCGTCTCTATGGCAATCTGGAGGAGTGCACGGATGCGCTGATCAATGTGCATGGCATCTTTGTGGAGGCCGCTCGCTGGGATCTGAGCAAGGGTGGATTGACTGATGCCCGCTTTGGCGAGCTATATACGCGCATGCCTGTCGTACGCTTCATGCCCTGCCTGGAGGTTGGCACCATGGTCCGCTATGAGGCGCCGCTCTACAAGACCCAGCAGCGTTCCGGCGTCCTATCCACAACTGGTCACTCGACTAACTTTGTCCTGTCCATATTGTTGCGCAGCAAAAACGATCCCGAGTTCTGGATAATGCGAGGCACGGCACTTGTCTGTGCCGTTTTGGAGAATGTCTCCTAAGCTTTGATGGGGGGATACTATACATATATTTATGTATATATTTCTATACATACATATGTATATATACATATTTATGTATATGCAGCGTAACTAGGCGTCTTTATTTCGTACAATTCGTTTCAATTATGTTTTGGGTTCTCTTTGAGGCATAACCCAAGTAATACAATTTCTATATGTATGTGTATATGTTTTTCATTCGTATTTTCTAGAGTTGTGTACTATATATCTAGCTCAAGGAGCGCGGGTATACATATTATTATTAACAGTTCTTGGTTCAGTTCTGTTCAATGTAGTTAATCATATGGTTATATACAACATATAGTATATATATATATATATATATATATTAAACAGAATACAACACAAGAAACGGCAAAAAAGAAATTATGAAATTTTTGTTGCTTAAGTTAAGACAAGGCCGCTTACGAAAAAAAAAAACATTATACTTGGTACATAACGTTACACGTCTAAAGTCTGTCTTTTAAATATATTATATAAAAAGTTATGCAACATGTTCCCTAAACCATTTATACAATTTAAATACCTGCACCTTAACGCAGGCCATATAACACAATTTATCATAAACGAATTTTGGGCGACTTTTCGGAACATGCGAAAATATGTTACTCGAATTGTTTGAACGAAAATAAAAAATATATATAATAATAAAGCACAACTCTACAAACTACTAAGTACATTTAGTGGTACACACAAAAATTGACGCTAGAACATATTCAATATTGTTTCAAAAATAATTGTCTAAATCTTAATTAAGGTTTTCTTTTCTTTTTTTATCTATTTTTTTTTGTTTGTCTTCATAAAGGAATGTGTTTTTGCTATTGCATATTTGCCAATGGTTTTTTTTATCGCTTTTGTCGTCTAGGGTTATATTTTTTAGTAGGACTTTCTAAGTAATACTGCCGCTCTATGGGAATGGATGGGAATTTGTTGTTTTGGAGTTTGCTAAAGGTTCGTTTAGGGTCGGGTTTGCTTACAAGGTGCATTGGTCCATTGTAAGATGCGTTCATGGAATGATAATTTAGTGTTTAGTTCAACTTAGGATCTAAATATTTATGTTATCTGGGTGGCGTATACGAACTTGTTTCTTTAAGTACTTAGTAACTAGCTGTAAACATTAACTAAAAACAACAAAATATGATTAATAATTATACAAATATTAGTATAGTTGCCACAAAAAAAAAAAAAAATAATAATAATAATAAGAAAATAATCGTTCTCTAGGAAGTTGCGTGGATGGGGTATGAGGGGACCACAAAAAAATTATTAAAGGCGGGGCATGGGACACATACTATCTTAAAGCTTTTTAGTGCCATCAATATCAATGCTCAGATCCGGTAGGGAGCCGCGTGCATGCAACAGGCTACGCTTCTCCGGATCCTTGATCTTCTTTGGCTTGGGTCTGTTCGTTTTTGTATACCGATTGATGACACCATCTGTCTCATCCATCATACGCAATATAAGCGTCTGATCAGATGAGTCTAGCGGCGCTATTGAGATATCTCGCACGGCACGGAATTTACCGCAATTGTTCAGATGCTCGTTCTCCAAGCGGAAAAAGTTCCAAACGAAGCGACTGTCAAAGAACGTTAATTGAATTACAAATAAAGCATCGAAATAGTCGGAATTAAGCTTTACCGAAAGACTTCCAGAATGCCCGTTATGGAGGTCATTATATCGCCGCTCACAATTTTCATTTCAGTCAAATAAAAGGACAGCGCCCAGATAAAACGCAGCGCCAGATCCTCCAATATGGCAAAGTAATAGAAGCCCTGATTGGAAAACATTTAAACGAGATATTATAAAATGGGTTTTCAATTATTTAGCCGCCGGTTACGCACTGTAGACGAATAGACGACCTCCTCGCGTAGGAAGGTATTCTCGCCCGCATTTTTATCGAACAAGCCCCAATCCATTTTAATATCCCAGGTGTACGAATAACAGGATGAGACTATAGAAGCCACAATCCACAGCCAGGTGTAGGGATTATCAAAGGTGTTCGCATAGTTGGCTGGCATGCAATAGAAAGAGAAAGCTTCATGTCTGAGCAAAATGAGATACCACATATTACTACTTACGACTGTTGAAGCTCTTCAGCGTGGCGAAGATGACCACCATAAAGGTTGTTGAATATTTGCCTGCATTGACCAGATGGGGAAAGGCTTCTCGGGTGTCGCGATAACGTCGCAGGCATTGCGCAAAACGAAACCAGGCAGGCAGGCAATTTACAATGGGCCGCACTATAAAATCCTTTTCCATGCATATGGACGCATCCACCGCCTCGGACCAGTTGCCATTAGTAAAGTAAAAGCATATGAGATACTCAAAATCCAAAATAGCAGTGGCCAGGGAATTCAGCTGATCGCCCAGCCAGAAATCGGCAAAGCCCACATGAAAGAACGGCGCCGCCAGGCAGCGTCCCGTGATGCGCAACAGCCAAAAGCGTGCATCATGATGCAGCACATGAAACGGATTCGCCAGAAATATCACCATAATCAGCGTCAACGTTAATGGATTGATAAAGGCCGGTATGCTCAGGCTGGCGCTGTACAGAAAGCTCAGCATGCTCAGCGTCCAGACGACACCAAATATGGCCGCCAGCTCCATGAGATGCTGCTCCGATAGATGATTTCGCGGATCCAGCTCGAAGATGAGCACATGATTAACACCAGACGAACGCCAGCCGTAAATGTTGACGCCAATCAAAAAGATGAACTCAATGATCAGCAATGGGCCGCGATACAGGCGAAATGTGACCTTTAGATTCTCTCCGGTTATGTCGTGAAATATCGCCGACAGCACCACCACAATGCCCAGCACAATGAAGCTGCCGGAGAAGAGGCCCACCTTGAATGTCGTCCACGGGCTCTGCTGTTCGCCCAGCGGCGGCACACGCAATCGTTTCATCGCCCGCTGTCGATCGCCGCCCTCTAGCTCGCCCGTGACCGTCGTCTCCGTTTCATTGATAATGTTGTCGATGTCTTTGTTGATAAAGAAATGCGAAGCCTCCACATATTCCTGACGCCACTTGGCGCCACTGTCCACGCGCAGCAGCTGGAATTACAAATGAAAAGCAGTTGAAAAAACATTTCTAAAAATTCATTAGTTTAAGCTAAAAGCCGACTAATTTGCTGAATAAACTATTGTAGTTTAAATTAAATTAAAATTAACAAAAATTTAACAAGATATTATTAAGCTTAACGAATTATTACAAATCAAAAACATTAATTAAATACATTGAATCTGTTTAATTATAAAAATCTATCTTATTATTATTCAATATGCACATGTTTATTAAATGCCAATTTAATTTGATATTAAAAATAAACAATTAAATAAACTATTAAATATTAATTATTTTAATTCAAATAATAAACAATTTGAATGTCTATTTTATATACTTAATTTTTAAAAAAAATTTTATGATTAATGACGTAAGTAAATTTTTTTATAAAATAATAAAATAAACATGTTATAACTAAATTTATAAAAAACAATTACTTTACAATCTAATTGCTAATTATTTTAAGTACACAGTTTTTAATATTTTTTTTTTGATTTACGAAATAATTGAATTTATTTGTGAAATAAAATAAAAAATTATACAATTATTTTCGTAAATTAAAAATAAAATTAAAATTTTTAAATTTTAAGCTAAACTCAAATTTAATGATTGCAAACTTCATCTAAAATTATAAATTAATTTTCAAACATTTATTATTGAACATCGATATCAAATTAAATTGCCAAATATTTTAATTAAATGTTTTGATATTTTAATTAAATCTTCAAATATTTTAATTCATTGTTAAAATATTTTAAATAAATGTTTGAATATTTAAATTAAATGTTCGAATATTTTGATTATGTTTAAATATTTAAATTAATTGTTTAAATACTTAAATTAATTGTTTAAATATTTTATTTTAATGTTTAAATATTTTAATTAAATTTTAAAATATTTTTTTTGATTATATAAACCCAATTGATATTAGCAGATATTCAAAAATTCAACCGATTATCTAAATTCATTTAATTTAATTTAATTGGCAAGTTAAAGACATAAAATCATAAGAAAGTCTTAAAATAACATTTGAATACGGTTGGCAACTCTCACCTTATCGTGTTTTTTGAGTATTTTACGAAAACCCGTATGATTCAGATTCTGATAGTTCTGCAGCAGAATAAGACTCAAATAGAACTCGCTGAAGGCCAGTTTCAGCTCGCGGGCCTTGCGATCCGGCAGTGCCGCGTGTCGCTTCTGGCCCTTGGACTTCTTGGCGGTACGCTCGGACTCCTCAATGCTAGACTTTAGCTCCGCATTGAGTGTGGCAAATTTACGCGTTGCCTCCGCCAACTTTTCCGAGTAGAAAGTATTTATCTTTTTCAGCTCCTTGTCGCAATAATGAAAGAAATTCTCATCGAAGTTCGCGAAATGCCGTTTGAGCACCTCATCCTCCACGCTGTCCACTGAGGGTGCCTCCTCGACGGCCAAATACAGCATGGCCTTCATTTCCTGTCAAATCAAGAGCATAATCAGCATTATGATATATACATATGACATATAGGTTCAGGTTGGAGAACTAGTTCGAATAGGAATTGCCACCCCGATACACTGAGCCCAAAAAGTATTTAGACACGTTCCTAGTCTTCAATCTTCATATCATATAGCTATTATGGAGCTGTTTACACAGCTATCATAAACATGAAAGTTTACAAACTTGATTCTATTTATTTATGTGATAAATGAGACGACAATTGATTTATGGTATATGAAAAACTGTTCTGTTTATACAGTTTCCTTGATCAATCTCAGCTAAAAAGTATATTTTTTGGATGCTGACTTTCTATCTCTTTCGCGAATGCACTTTTCTACAACAGTGACTTTTCTGTTTCTTCTTCTTGATTAACTCTGGTGTTTATATGTAGATATTTTTGAAATTTTCAGGGCTTAAATAGGGCGTCGCGAAGTGTGTATATACCAAAGGCCAAGACTATACCCCCAACAAAAAGGTTCAATTCAATGTATCTGTGTCTACTCTATGAGAATTGCATGGTTATCTTGGTTATCTAGGGTTTTATAAGCTGAAAAACGTAATATATGATTTTATCAGAATATTTGATCTTAAAGAGAAACTACCTTTCAAATTTTAAATATCTAGCTTCCGTATAGCCATTATTACAGCAAGATTAACAATATCTACATATATACTGAAGATTTCTGTAAGCTCAATTGAAGTTTGTTCAAATTAAGTTTAGCAATGTTTCCCTCAACAATAAGAGCTGAGCAGGAAGAATCTTCGCTCGGTACATATAACCATATCTATAACTATTCTTGTATGACTTTGTTAGGTAACAAGTCTCACCTCATAGTTGATGTACTGCTTGCGCCATTCGGGCGTTATGTGCGCCGACAGATGCTCCGCGAACTTCATGACGGCGGCCTTCTTGTTGTTGTCCTCGCAGCTGCTGCTGCTGCTGCTGGTGTCGTGTCCCTGGCTTGGTTCTTACCCAACTGCGAGCCAGCGCTGCAAACAAACAAACAAAATGAATTCAATTTGTACGCTGTGCGACTGAGTCGTGGATAATTAAACGCCCGACTGCAGACGCCAAGAGGCCGAGCCGAAATCAATGCATATTCAGGCACCGAGAGTATATAGCTTTCATGTAGATAATATCTAATCAGCCAAATTTGTAAAAACTTTGTAAAGCAGTTGGCAACTGTGTGTGTGCTTTCGGCTGATAAGAAAAACATTATACGTTCCTTTAAAATACGCTTGCGATGCGTATTATAAAATATGTAAAGCATAGAAGCTCTCTATATATAATTAAGTCCCAGTCAGAATAGCCAAGTACTATATATATCTGTGCGTACATAGATAAACATGCAGAAATCTATCTATCTATATGTACATATATCTACCCAACTATTTGCCTGTCTATGCGAACTGTCTCAGTTTTGAAACTATTTTTATGAAACTTGGCATAGATGCGACTTTTTGTTGCACGCGATACATATGTTGGAGTCGGCCGAATCGGATCGCTATATTATATAGCTGTCATAGGAATGATCGTTTGATATTTGCAAAAAAAAACACTTGTTTTTCAAAATATCTTGAACAAGTATTTACATGCTGCTTACATATGAGCAAAAGCTTATCAACATCGGACTCCTATATCATATAGCTCTATAGGAGAAATCGGTCGAAAATTGAGTTGCTGTATGGAAAACTTTGCTATTTTTTAAGATATCTTGACCCAACTGAGCAATTATAAAATCGTATAATTAATTACTATATCAATCGTCTCCTACGGCAGACATTTCCACAAGAGTATTTCGAAGCTGTGCACATATGTATGTATATGTATGCAAGGGTATTTAGGCTTCGGTGTTTGTAAGCTTCTATGTACAAAGTTTATAAGCACATAGCTGTATGTTTATTTTTATTAGCGCTGCCCGCATAATAAGCTAAGTAAATTGGAAAATTTTTGTCGCTGCGCTGTGTAAGCAAAGACGCTCGCATTTTGAATCAATTAATTGCACAAATATTTGCTAAAAAGCGGCAACAAGATGAACAACAACAACAACAACAACAACAGCTACGCTTGGTGGACTTAAAGCGTATATCTGGCCGGGTTGAACTTCCGTTTTACATAGGACCAAAAGGTAACTAACACTAACACACACACACACACACACACGTGCGGGCGTTAATTGATAGTGTGTCAATACGTCAATTGCGTGCGTTCATTCAATTAACGTCAACATTTAATTCCAAATATAGATTTCAACTTGTCTGGCCTGATCGATTGGGCCATTCAAGCCGTATCGCATATGCATCAACATTTACAGCTACAACAACAACAACAGCAACAACAACAACTGCAAGAACAACATGTGTGTTAAACACTTGTTGCCTGTTATTTGGCTTATCTCTGCGCGGCTGCTCTGTACACTGATTTTGTCTACTTGCTTAACTACGCGCCGATAAGGCAGACACATTCGACAATCACACACACACACACACAGCATGCACGCAAATATTTGATCAATAAAGTTGTCAAGCCAAAAGAAATGCAAAGCTCGCCTTCCTGGTCTGACTCACACAGCTTTAATTCGGGCACAATGAAAGCAGCGGCCAGCGTTGCCTGGATAACTGTTGTTTTTGCTTCTGCTGCTGCTGCTGCCTCTGCCGCTGCTGCTGCTGCAGCTGTAAATCAACTGCGTTTGAGTTTTGTGATTGAACCAGACAAAACTGTCGGCCCAATTAATTGACGGCATCACGAGATTAGGTTGAACGAAATTGCTTTTCAATTACATAAATATTACACATCAATCTACATATACTATGCACCAAAGTGTCTCTGTTGACATACAAACGCTGGCTGGCTGGCTGCTGCTGCTGCTGCTGTCGCTGCTGCTTGTCCTGTTTGCTGGTTAATATTATTGTTATTGCTGCAGCTAGTTTTGTATTGTTGTCGTTTTTGGTTGGCGGCACAAGTTAATTGCTATGGGCATATGTTAACTGGTATGCATTTAGGCCGAGACCTAATCATTACTAATTGATAACATTAACTAATTGGTTAAGTACACTTTATCACAGAATAGCGCGCACGGAACAACAAAGAACAAAAAGCAAACGAAACAAAATGCGAGGGCTGCAGCGCTACGCGTACGTTTATCGATGGTCAGTATTGGTAAATGCGCGCGAAAACCCTGATTGCCTATCGATAAATATAATAACAATAGCTATAGTGGGTTAAATTCTTTTAAAATATACCGCACAACCCTCTCGACAATCAAATCATTTATATGCAAATTAATTAAATACGCCCATTGTGCATTTTATTTGTGCTAGCACGTATCGCTCTTTTGGTTGCCAACGCAACGATAATCAGACTATCGATAGGCAGACCCATGCTCCGTGGTGTTGAAATTGTTCTTGGATATCGCAAGCGACGCTCGCTCACAGTTTGCTCTCAGAGTTTTTTACGCTAATAAATTGCAACGAATTTCGCAACTAGACGACACGTTAAACTACGCAGTTTCCGCTGCTGGAAATGAGTACGAACATAAAGAATCTAAAGATGGGCCACTTCGGCGGCGGCGGCGCTGGCTTCAGCATGTCAGCTGGCAAATTGCTTGCAAACAATAACACCAACGGCACCAGCGGGACAGGCGGTGGCGCAGGTGCGGTCGGCGCTGCCGGCTGCAGCAAATTAGCGTCCCATGCGACAGCCGATCCTGACGTCTTCTTAACGCCCAGCGGTGTAATAATACCGCTGATACGTAGCAGAGATGTGCCTAAGCAGCTGCCAACGCTGACCGTCGCACTGCAGCGTCCGGCGGACGAGCATTTGGCTGCTGAGGATCTGGATGCTGTGCAACTGGAGCTGGAGCTAATGCTCTCGAATGTGGCGTTGCGTGCGCGCGTTTTAAAGGCTGAATACGATAGCTTGGACAAGGATGAGAAGCGTCAGGATCGTCGAAAATTTGAGCGCATGGCGCCCTGCTCACCGCCCACAAATGCGGGCTTGCTCAATGGACTGCTGGGTCTGGGCGCCAACAGCGTCGGCAACAGCAGCGGCATTGGCAGCCCGGCGACAGCGAGCAACTCGAAGAGGAAACTGCGTGATGAACCAACGGGCGTGCGTAAAAAACATTCATCCATGACGATAGTCAAGCAGCAGCAACAGCTGCAGGGCTCCAAGCACATGGCCAAGAACAGTCCACTGGCTGTGCACACGGACGACAGCATGGACTATGTATCGCTGCCGGCCATCCAACAGCAGCAGCAGCAGCAGCAGCAGCAGCAACAACAGCAACAACAACAATCACAATCACAACAGATGATACTGCCTAAGGTGGCGATGCCTAAAAACGATATGCCAAACAAGTTTTGGCTATCGGTTGAGCCTTATTGCATGCCACTGACCAATGAGGATTTGCGACTGATTGATGATCTACTAGAGCAATATCGTGGACCATTAGTGCCGCCGGTACCCACGCTGGGACCGCACTACTCCACAGTTTGGGCGCAGGAGGATATGAAGACGTTGCAGCCGGGCGGTGCACGTCAGAAATCCCAAAATGCCAGCGCCATGCTGAAAAAGGGGGAAAGTATGCTGGAGGAGAGCATAACGGGGCCGCTCACACAACGTCTCGTCTCGGCGTTAATGGACGAATCGCTGCCCAGCGAACAGGCGGCGGTTGGCGAGCACAGCAATAGCAGCAGCAACGAAAACACACACTCCTCATCCACCAGCAATGCAGCGGGGGGCGGCGCAGTTGCCACGGGCAACTTCCGTTCGCTGGCCATGCTCAAGCACGGCGTGGGCATTGAGCAGCGACTGAAAAAGGAGCTGGTGGAGAGCGGACTGATCGATGCCAGCGAACTGGCCGCCCACGAGAATGTGGACGAGGTGCTGCTGGAAATAAAGCGCGTCACCGCCGAAATAAATAGCGTGGCGCAATTCAACAGCGACGAACTGAAACGACTGCGTGCCGCCGCCAGCGAGGAGATAAAACGAATCGAACTGAAACGTAAACTGGATACAATCGATCAGGAAATCCTTGAGTGCTACAAACGTATGCTGCAGTATCGTGCCAAGCGAAAGGGCCATACCATCGAGGAGAAGCAGGAGATATTGCGTTTAACCAGCGAACAGCGTGCGCTCGCCGAGCAGCTGGAGCGCATGCAGTTACTGGGCGCCGGCGATGGGAAATTGTAGGACAGGAGCTTGGCCTGGGGCTGGCGCCAGTTAATGGCACTGCATCGGGCGGCGCTGCTGTTGCAGCAGTGGGAGCGGCATAGCGTTTGGAACGATATCAGTTTACAATTGCAATGTGTATAAAAAGCAAATATATATATATAACGAAGAAGACAAAACAAATTATGGAGAAAAACTAATCAAATTTCACCGCTTAACTCGCCAGTTTGTAAATTAGCAAACCTCACACATATACACACTATGTACACCTATATAAACATACACACACACACAAAAGATATATATACATATATACACATATAGTTCGTACATACAATTTTTATATAGCTTTAAGTTAATTGTGCCAGGCAATAAAACTTGTCACTGTCACCCAAATATTGTTTTGGCCAATCTCTTGTTCCTCTGTTCCGCTGTTCCACCTCGTTGCACACCAATCCGAACACCACAAGCGATCGGCGCGCTTTGATAGCTAAACCAGCTGGAGTAGCACCCCTAACCCAGTGGCCGGGCACAGGCAGCGGAAGCACGGCTATTTGCCCTTCGATAAGGCGAAGACGCCTCTGGTTGCAATTCGCTTAATTAAAATTAAACAAGCGAAATTCATAAATTATTTATCAACAACGATGCACACCGACACTCGAATACGCTGCCAACGATTTTACAGCCACTCGTGCATTTAGATCGCAGCCGGGCAATCTTTTTTCGCTCTGTCTCGTATCTATATTTCAGTTTCTTTCTATCATATAAGTTGGCTATCTCGGAGCTGTTGCCTAGATAACTGATGTCTCGTCGCCTGATAGATATATGGCCATACTAGTTTATCGCCTCAATATGACAGCACAGCTTAAATCATCTCGAATATTATCGGTCGAGTTTTTATAACGTTACCTTAAGTCTTCGGCCCGAATCAGGTTTTCATTGTGCGCTCCAATTTACAATATTTCCTGGATCCTGTACATGACTTAACTATTTGGGATATATTTTTTCATAATTATTTTCTTCAAAACAATCAAATTATTTATATATATATATATTATATTTATATGTAAATTTATATATCTCTATATATAAAACTGTTTGTCCTGACTGACTGACTGACTGACTGACTGACTGACTGACTGACTGACTGACTGACTGATTGGTGATCAACGCACAGCCCAAACCGTAAGAGCTAGGAAGCTGAAATTTTCACTGTAGCTACCTTATGTGATGTAGGTGCACGTTAAGACGGGGTTTCGGGAAATTCCACCCGCAAGTGTGGAAAAATCGCGAAAAACGTTTGTATGTAACTTTTTTGTTTACCATCGGATTGGCCTCAAACCTATTTTCAAAGATCTTTGTTCAAATTCATTTGAGGGGTGTTTCACACTTTTAGGAAAATCCATTCCTCCTTGGTGGAAATGGAGGTCAAAGATTAGGTGGGTGACGTTTCGCGCTCAAATTCATTTCCAGTGATCTATATGAAAAATCATTTGAGACGTGTTTCTCACTTTTCGCAGAATTCAAACTTCTTCGGGGGGAATGCGATTTAAAGATTTTTTGGGCGGTGTTTTAAGTTGTGTCCGATTTGCTTCAAACTTATTTTTAAAGCTCTTTATAAGAACTTAATAAGTACGTATTTCAGCGATTTGTAAAATTCCACCCGCAACAGTGGTAAATTGGCGGAAAACGGTTGTATGAAAGTTTTTTGTTTACCATCCGATCGGCCCCAAATTCATATTTAAAGATCTATTTTTAAATTCATTAAAGGGGTGTTTCACACTTTTTGAAAAATGCATTCCTCCTTGGTGGAAATGGGGGTCGAAGATTTGGTGGATGACGTTTTGTGTTCTAATTTATTTCCAAAGATCTATACGAAAAATCATTTGAGACGCGTTTCACACTTTTTGCAAAATCTAAACTCCTTCGGTGGAAAATGCATTTCAAAGATTTTTTTGGTGAGTTTTAAGAGTTTTCCGATTTGCATAAAAGTTGTTTGATTCCCGTCCGATCAGTTTTAAAATCATTTTCAAAGCTTTTTTGATTTTATAACATACGTGCCACGGGCAAGGCCGGGTTATACCCGCTAGTATATTATAAATCTCTCGCCAATAATATTTTATTTATTTATATTTTAATATTTATTCTTTCTTTGGATCATTTAATAAATGTTATTTACATACTTTAGATATGCCTTATAATTTTTATACCCTTGCAGAGCGTATTATAATTTTGTCGTGAAATGTGTAACGCATAGAAGGAGACATCTGCGACCCCATAAAGTATATATATTCTTGATCAGTATCAACAGCCGAGTTGATGTCCGTCTGTCCGTCTGTCTGTTTCTATGCGAACTAGTCTCTCAGTTTTAAAGCTATCTTTATGAAACTTTGCAGAATTCCCTCTTTCTGTTGCACGCAGTTCATATGTCAAAACCAGCTGGATCGGACCACTATATCATATAGCTGCATTAGGAACGATCAGTCGAAAATTAAGTTTTTGTATGGAAAATTTTTATGTTTTTCAAGATATCTTGACCAAACTCGGCATTTATTAGTTTTACTATGCTCCCCATATATATGCAAAATCCTATTAAGATCGGACAACTATATCATATAGCTGCCATAGGAACGATCGGTCGAAAATTAAGTTTTTGTATGGAAAATTTTTATGTTTTTCAAGATATCTTGACCAAACTCGGTACTTATTAGTTTTTCTAAGCTCCCCATATATATGCAAAATTCTATTAAGATCGGGCCACTATATCATATAGCTGCCATAGGAACGATCGGTCGAAAATTAAGTTTTTGTATGGAAAATTTTTATGTTTTTCAAGATATCTTGACCAAACTCGGTATTTATTAGTTTTACTAAGCTCCCCATATATATGCAAAATTCTATTAAGATCGGGCCACTATATCATATAGCTGCCATAGGAACGATCGGTCGAAAATTAAGTTTTTGTATGGAAAATTTTTATGTTTTTCAAGATATCTTGACCAAACTCGGTATTTATTAGTTTTACTAAGCTCCCCATATATATGCAAAATTCTATTAAGATCGGGCAACTATATCATATAGCTGCCATAGGAAAGATCGGTCGAAAATTAAGTTTTTGTATGGAAAATTTTTATGTTTTTCAAGATATCTTGACCAAACTCGGTATTTATTAGTTTTACTACGCTCCCCATATATATGCAAAATCCTATCAAGATCGGACAACTATATCATATAGCTGCCATAGGAAAGATCGGTCGAAAATTAAGTTTTTGTATGGAAAATTTTTATGTTTTTCAAGATATCTTGACCAAACTCGGCATTTATTAGTTTAACTATGCTCCCTCCACTTATGCAAAATCTTATTCACATCGGGCTACTATATCATATAGCTGCCATAGGAACGATCGGTCGAAAATTAAGTTGTTGTACGGAAACCTGTTTTGTTTTTCATGATATCTTAACCATACTCGGCATTAACTATTTTCCCTGTGCTTCTTAGATACGGGCAAAGCACTATGAGCATTTTGAAAAGGTTGGGTCTGCAAGGGTATTAAATCTTCGGTGTGCCGAAGATAGCACTTCTTTCTCGTTTTTTTTTCCTTTTAATATATAATATAATATATTTTATATGCTATATATTTTCTTAGTTTATTGAACTCAAAATTTACCTGAATCATTTAATATATGTATGTCATCCAAAACCTTTCGGAAATATTTCGAACTTTAAATAAATCCAAATTTAAAACTTGTTTTAATTTAACCAAAAATATGGTAATGCAATAAACAAGAAAGTTTACATGTTAATGTTCATTTACAATATATAAATAAATATATATATATGCTTATGTTATTTTCATCGTAATTGTATCGTCTAAGCGATATTATTAACCACCCACAAACCAAATGCTTACCTCTCGCTCAGCAGTATCACCCCCCTCCTTCCCCCTCAACCAAGTGGAAAATGTGAAAGCGATGGAATCGCAGTCTCGGACAAAATATGGAAACCGTTTTAACACTGTGCTCTTCATGGAATGGAAACCTTAAACAAATCTCAAGCATAAACAAAATAATTGAAAGGAAATATTATGCCAGCTTATTTCCAGCGTTTATAAACTGGAAATGGAAAACGCAATCAAATTGCAAACAGCATCTCATTGTATAAACTTTATTTCTTACGATTCAGTAAACAATTTGTGTGATGTATGTTTGTATATGGGAATGCTATACACATAAGTACGTGTATATGAATAAACAAAATAGATAGAAATATATATATATATATATTTATAAATATATATACACATAAATATAGGTGTTTATATTAATGTAAATACACGTACATATATATAGAGCCTAACATATGCGATTGTACTTTATGTTGTCAGCGGTGCCGTGGTTTCTACTTTATCTTCCGTCCATCGCAGCGTCGATACATCGAAATCTGCAAACGACAAAAATGCCTATCACAGAAGCCGCAGTCTTTGCCTCGCCGGATGCTTGAGCGTACGCTATGAGGGCAATGCATCAAACTCCGACCGATAATCATTTAGCAAATCGGAACGGCAGGAGACTTGTATGGCTGAGGCTTTCGCCTTGAGCCGCAAATTGTTATCGTTGGTCAGCAGCATCAGGTGTGGCACCTGCGTCTGCAGCTGCAGGCAGCAGTTGACAATGCTGTCATCCGGGCAGTCCACCTCAATCAAATGGTCCGCCTCCTCCAGCGCCGATTGACCTAAGCGCAATGAAAAGGTATATACATAGAACAGCTTCCGATTGAAGTCTCAAGTCATCATACCTTGTATTTTGAGACTATCGTCAAACTTTTTATTCAAATAGCGTATGGCGCGAATGGCCGCCAGACGCTTCAGTTCGTTGTCATCGCGCCTGTCCTTGAGTTTGTCCAGCTCCTTGATGACAATATACGGTATATAGAGCATGCTGCCGTTTGTTTCGCCCAATGCCACATGGCACAGATCCTCCACAAACAGCAGATTATCCATTAGCACATTTGTGTCCAGCACAAAGTACATGTGATCCAAGCGACGTGCGGGCAAATCCTGTCCAGTTGTTAACAGACGCTGCATCTTTATATCCGATATATCCTCCTGCTCTGACTCGCTTTGACTCTTATTCAAAGACAAATCATGCTGACTATTGGAAACCTGTAAATAATTTATTTAATTTAATTTTAGTTTGAACGTATTTAAAACACCTTTGGAATTGAAGGGCTTTGATTTGCAAACTTTTACTTTTTTATTCCACAAGTTTGGCAAATGAATGGGTGGTAAATACTTGACCTAGGTCAAGCAGGTGAAAACCCGTTTTTACTTTATATATATACGAATAGGATGGCACCCTGGGTTGAGTTATTGCAAGGCTGACAATTTAAATACGCACCACTGTAACGCTGCTGCTCGCTGCTGCATCGTCCTCCTCCTCTTGCCAGTCCATATCTATGGGTTCCACATCATCGTTTGCCTTCACACAAGCTGGCAATGGGCTTGTCTTGGCGCTTCTTTGAATTGTTGGCAGTTTCTTGTTGGGCAGTGTTGTTTCACTTTTTTTGTTATTGTTGTTGTTGTTGTTGGACGCCTTTTGCTGTTGCTGCAGTGATTCGCGGAGTTGCGCCAGGCGCTGATTGGCTAGGGGCAGCAAAACACATGAGCAGAGCATACACGCAGAACAGGTTAATAATAGCTTACCACTTATGGAGCGATTCTTTTCTAGTCTATTGCTAGCATCGAGCAGCGCCTTGGGCTTGGCCCAGGCATTCTTAGCACCAATGTATGAAGCGCTGGCCGGCTTGTAGACGGCAGAAGGTCGACATCTTTGACTAAAACTATTTGAGGCTGCGCTGGCCTGCGGTTTGGCTGTGGCCGGCACGGGCCTTGGCTTGTCCGGAAAGCAAAAATTCTTTAAGCTTTGGAAGAAGCCCCTCGACTGTCTGGGCGTCTCGACTGGCGTGTCACCAGCTTTGCGTGTGGTGTGGAATGTGGCAGTGGCGCTTGTGCTGGGCGCGTAGTTGGCGGGTGGGCTGCTGGTGGGGTAACTGTTAATCAGGCTGCTGTTTCTGGTGCTCCTTTTGGTCACGGGTCGTTCTTTGTCAACTTTGACGCTCTTTGACTGCTTCAAATTTGTCTGCAAGCGTTTGAGCCGTTCCTGCGCGGGTTGTTTGGTTGCGCCCTCTGTGGACATGTCAAAAAATTTTAAACATTTTAACGTATTCAATATCTAACAACAACGGACGGATTCTCACTTACTTTGCTGCTGACGTATATTTAAGGTGATTTGGCTTTCGGCATCGTTGTCGATGGCTCTATGCTTGGCTAGTTTAAGGCTACATTTGTGTTTTTCGGCATCCATTGCGCGCCGTGCAACATATAAACACGTTTCCAACTACGCATAGATCCTCATAAACAACGGTAAAAAACAATAGTGACAGCAATCAGCTGTTTACTTACTGGCCTACGGCTATCGAAATCGTTACGATAGTTTGTTGCTACGGCATAAATTTGAGTGCTATTAAATAAATATGTTTTGTGCGCTTGGGTAAATAGTTTTTATTTTCTATATATATTTTTCCTTATGTTTACATCAGCAAACAACTTTTTATAGGTTGTTAATAGCATAATAGAAAATATGTGACTTTCGCGTCACAATCGATAGCCACAATATCGTAATCACGTACCATCTCTTATTTGGTTGCTATGGTATTTCGAACATCGAACAAATTACCTCAGCGATATATCGATATATATTGCACAGCCCTAGTCGCCATAATAGCAACCGGTGTTTTTTTTTTGCGTCGAGCCAGAGGTAGTCAGTCTTCCAGATTTCTTTGCAGTTGCCTAATCAATTGTTTCCGATTTAAAGCAAAACCACTCAACATGATCAAGGTAAGCATTGTATATAGTATTTATGGGAATAAACAATATGCCTGGCGTTCATATTGCTGATTAAGTATTGCGTTGGCGACTGTGATCCGGCCGACGGGTACAAAGTCCAACTGGGACACCAATTGTCTGCTAAGAATAACTGTATGTGTACCATGTACCTTGTACCCAAACATTCACGCGCTGCTTTATCGTTACACAATAATTAAAAAGAAGATCGGTTGCCCTTATCACATGTTTACTCTGATTATCACTTGCAGAACGTTGTCTCCCTGGTGACTGGTGGCGCCTCCGGCCTGGGCCGTGCCACAGCCGAACGTTTGGCCAAGCAGGGCGCCAGCGTTGTGCTCGCCGATCTGCCATCGTCCAAGGGCAACGAGGTGGCTAAGGAGCTGGGCGACAAGGTGGTCTTTGTGCCCGTCGATGTGACCTCCGAGCAGGATGTGAGCGCTGCTCTCCAAACGGCCAAGGACAAGTTCGGCCGTCTCGATTTGACGGTCAACTGTGCGGGCACAGCGACCGCCGTGAAGACCTACAACTTCAATAAGAACGTCGCCCACAAACTGGAGGATTTCCAGCGCGTGATCAACATCAACACGGTGGGCACCTTCAATGTGATTCGTCTGTCCGCCGGCCTGATGGGCAGCAATACGCCCAACCAGGATGGCCAGCGTGGCGTCATTGTGAACACCGCCTCGGTGGCCGCTTTTGATGGACAGATCGGCCAGGCCGCCTATTCGGCATCGAAGGCCGCCGTTGTCGGCATGACCTTGCCCATTGCCCGCGATTTGAGCACCCAGGGCATTCGCATCTGTACGATTGCGCCGGGTCTATTCAATACGCCCATGTTGGCTGCGCTGCCGGAGAAGGTGCGCACATTTTTGGCCAAGTCGATACCGTTCCCACAGCGCCTGGGCGAGCCCAGCGAGTACGCCCAGCTGGTGCAGGCCATCTATGAGAATCCGTTGCTCAACGGCGAGGTCATCCGCCTGGACGGTGCCCTGCGCATGATGCCTTAAACGGACCTGGATTGCACTCGAGATCAGTTTTGCATTTATCGGAGCGCTTGCTGTGTGTGTGTTTTATCTTTTTCTCTTAGTACATAAGCTAAAAGTTTTTGTTTTTGCATTCAATTTGTAATTGTACAGAATAAAAATGCTGAGATTTGAATTTAAAATGCATGGAAGAGCATATGATTTTCGATGCTTGGTTTGATAAGCTCAAGTGTATCGATAGCAGCTGGTATTTGTTTTAGTATTTCGATGCCCAAGTACAGGTTGGCGTTTAGATGGCTAACGCGCTCTGGTCACACTGGAAACGACGCTGAAACGACGTCGAAGTTTTGGACGAATAAAATAATGCTGAAATTGAAAGCAGCAGCCGAAAAACAATTGCAATGTGTGCAAATGCAAGCAATCAATATGTGTTTATTAACAAAGTGCGTGTGTTAAGCAAAAAGTGCGATCTGTAGGCGTGTAGCAGTGCAATCGCAGCCAGGCAAGAGAGAGCCAGTGCCCAAAGCCAAAGGCAAGTGCAATGAAAATTGTGTGCGCCGTGGAATTGTAATGAATGCTAATGCATTTGCTGTGTGTGTGTGTGTGTGTGTGTGTGCGACACATGTATAAAAATCACAAAAGTGTGTATGTGTGAGTGTGTGCCTTAGTGTCTGGCTATGTGTACGCGAGAGCCAGGAGAGCAATAATTAAATTTAGCAAAGGTGTTACGTGCATGTGAGCTGCCGCTGCTGCGTCGCTGCCTGTCTGCGTGTGCGTGTGTGTGTGTGAGCGCCCAGTTGTGTATATACAAAGTGACAAAAATTCTAATTAGAATATTTGTTATCACTATATCCCTTTCCCGCTCGCTCTTGCACACCAAAAATACATATTCAAATTGCAATAACGCTTGACTGCCTGCATTCGCATTTAAATAGCGGCATTCAGTTATCATAAAAAAAATTACTACAGCGCACGACTTACTACGAAAACGACGACGACGACGACGACGATGCTGTTAACGTCGCTAGCGGCAGCGCAGTAGCGTCGCATTTCCCGGCTACTCCTTTGGGCAGATGCTGCTGGGCGGTGCTGGCTTCGTGTATGTGTGTGTGTGTTTGCCTATGTGCGTGCGTGTGTGTGCAGGCGTACTACACGCAGCGCAGCATTTTTTACGCACTCAAATGATTTGGCATTGTGTTAGTATATGCATGTGGGTGTTCGTGCGTGTGTACGTGCGTGTGTGTGCATTTTTAAATTGCCAGCAACGGCGTCAGCGCATTTGCTAAAAAGGTAGCAAAAATCTACGCCCAAAATCTACTACTAAATTGGCAACAATTTCTGCGCACAAGCAAATGCTTTGATTGTCGGCAAAGGGGAGGGGTTGGGTGGAGCGGCTTGTTGGGCGGCGGGCGGCATTAAGGCGCACGCAACTGTCATTGACCTTCAATTCGGTGCAGCATTCGTTGCTGCCTCTGCTGTCGCTGCTGCTGCTGCTGCTGCTGCTGCTGCAACAACGTCGCCGCACCCAAAGGTCATGTGATGTGTGTGCCGCGATGCGATGTGTGTCATCAATTAATCAATTTATCAATTAATCAACCGTTAATTGGCAATACATTGATAGCCGCAACTACGCACCATGAACTGAATGAACGTGTGTGAACCGGAACTGCCATTCAAATATTTGATTCAGGTTCAAAGGATTTTGGATAGTTCGCCAAATGAACTAAATTAATCATTTTACATGATAAACAAACAAAAATGTACTAGGGTTAGGATGAGGAACTGAAGTCGGATGAGTTTTCTAGAGGTTCGGTTCGAAGCTAAATCAAACAGCCTTCGGAGATAAATCGAAGAGTTGGTTTTTCTGTTTGTGCAAATTTATCATTTAATCAGTTTATAACAAGCTTAGCCGTGAACCGAACTGGTTCATTGCATAACTCAATCAGAATTTGAACTAAATTAGTGTTTTTTTTTAAAAAGTTTTGGCTTTAACAGAATAATCATGAATTAAAATAAACTAATCATGAACTAAAATGAACTAATCAATCAGTCCTCTAGTGAACCGATGATTGATCAAGTCAATAAACTGAACTAACATAATACCATTCGCAAGCAGCACAAAGAACTAATCAATCAGTCCTCTAGTGACCCGTTGATTGATCAAGTCAATAAACTGAACTAACATAAAACCATTCGCAAGCAGCACAAAGAACTAATGAATCAGCCCTCAAATGGATCGTTGATTGATCAAATCAGCAAACTGAAACAACATAAAAATATTTGCAAGCAGCACAAATAACTAATCAATCAGTCCTATAATGAAGCGTTGATTGATCAAGTCAAAAAACTGAACTAGCATAAAACTATTCGCCAACAGCACAAATAAATAATGAACCAGTCCTGTAATGAAAGCTTGATCAATCAGTAAAATGAAGTAGAACGGTATTTTTTTTCGTGCCGACAAAACAGTTCACAAAGTTTACCAAACGAAAAGCCAACTTGTTTGGCTGATCAATCAATCAATCAATTAATTAATGTTCTCTCCTCTTTTAGCTTGCTACACACACACTCTCACACACCTCCCACACAAACACACACACACGCACACGCACACTGAACATGGAATCGTCCATTAAGCTTAAGGAGTGCAACAGCTCAAATGGCAATACGAATCAGAGCCTCAATCAGAATCAACTGTGCAATGGCAACAGCAACAGCAACAGCAGCTGCACCGGAAGCACCAGCAATGGGGTGTCCGTTAGCATTTGCAGCAGCGACAGCTTTAGCAGCATGATGCCGCCGCCGGCAACGCCGCGCGACCACGAGCTGGTCAGCGCCAACAGCATCGAGCTGAATGCTGCCGCATCGCTGAGCGATGACAGCGGCGTTCCATTGACCACCAACAGTTCCATATCCAGCGGCGATTCCTATCGCATTGGCATGTGCAAATTCGAGATTGAGGTGAGTTTCGCAATTGATGCCCTTTCGTTTCGCTTCCACTGACTGTTTCGGATGGTGACTTTTGGCAGATGGTGGAAAGCGATGGCGAGGTCTCGCAGTTTGATTCGCTGGACAACTGCTCGGAGGGTGGCATGAGCGCGGAGAACTTTAATACGCTTAAAAAGGGGCCACTGGCACCGATTGATCCACCGCCCGAATTTCAGGATTCGCCGCAAACGACCCTGGTGCGCTCCATCTCCAAGAACATTGTGAACAGCCTGCGCCGCTGGACCTCATCGCAATCATCGTTCGAACATCTGAAGGATGATGTGACCATGGTCAGTGCAGCGGTGGCCAGCGGCGCAGCCAGCCAGGAGCTGGTCCTGCTGCTGGCCAAGCCGACGGCGGACAACAGCAGCAGGCTGTTGGGCAGCGATGCCGCTGCCGTGGTGGTCAGCACACAGCCCGGGGCAACGGTGTGCGGGATGCTCTGCCAGGAGCGAACGCTCAAGGAATCGTATGCCATTAACAAGCATTTATATTCAAGCGATTCCATACTGAACAGCCATACGGACAACATATACGACGAGCCCAACAACATAATAAGCAGCTCGCTGGGCAACAGCATCGATCTGCTGGACGAAGATGATGATGACGACGAAGATGACGATGACGAGGACGAGGAGGACAATGAGGCTGCCTCCGAGCAGAGCAGTTGTTCGCCATCGCTGCCATCGCCGCCGCCGCCCGTTTCCATAATTAAAATCAAACAGACCTTGTGCCCCTACTATCAGGATCATACGCGCTACTTCAAGGCGATACCCACGGAACAGGATAGCATTGCCAGCGCCAAGGCGGCGGCGGCACAGCAGCGCTTCAATACCGCCGGCCTCTCCGAGATACACGACTATGATCTGTATTATGGCGGGCGTGGCAGGCAGCCGGCGCTGCAGCCGCAGGACAACAGCAGCCTGCAGCGGCGACAGTTGCTATACAGCCCGTTGGGCCATACCAGCCATTGCCACTATCACTCGCATCATGCGCACTACCATCATCATCCTCATGGAGCTCATCATCATCAGCATCATGGACACTATCAGCATGGCCAGCGGCCCAATTCACGCAACTCGCTCAACAGCCGGCTGAGCAGCTCGCACAATTCGCTGAATGTCTCGTCGGCCAATAAGCCGGACGATTCCATCTTCATCACGCAGGCGATGTCGCATGATGCGCTCTTCACGCGCGAAATTTCCGATTTCTATAATGTGCCCATCGATTCGGATATTTATGCGTTTCCCGTCGACATGATCGAACAGCAGCTGGAGAAGCAGCAGCTGGAGCAGCAGCAGCTGGAGAAGGAGAAGCAACAGCAGCAGCAACAGCAGCTGGAGAAGCAACAGCAGGTGGCCAACAAACATCCGGCGGGCTATCACAAGGCCGCCAGCAGGCGCAACAAACGCAACAAGCGCAAACAACGCTACGCGGCGGGCGCTGCGGCGCCAGAGACCAGCGACGATGGCGGCGACAAGGCGGGCAAGCATGGCAAATATCGGACGCCTGTGGTGCAGACTGGTGAAACGGAGCCGCTGCACATGACGCTCGACGAGGTGAAACAGTTCTATCACACGCTCTATTCCGATGCGGGCAAATCCTCCTGGTGCGCCGGTGGCGTCGGCGGCGGCGGCAACAACAAAATGCCAAACACAGCGGCTGGCAGCGGCAAAGCGATGGGCGTTAAGTCCAGCAACGAGACCATCTGGAGCGTGTCCACGAATGCGACCAATACCACAAACACAACCACAACGACGGCGCGCACGCGCAGCAGCGCGGGCACCAATCGGGGTGGTGGTGGTGCTGACAGCGCCGCCAAATATCTGAGCAAGCAGAGCAAACATAATATCGACAATGATAAGCTGAACAACAACAACAATAACAACAACAACAGCAGCAGCAATTATGCACAGCAGCAACAACAACCCGCACCAGCAGCAGCAGCAGCAACTGCCGCCACGAACAGCACTTTAAGCGGCGGCGGCGGCGGCGGCGGCACCACGACGACGACAACCATCAGCACACAGGTGCCCAGCTCGTCGGACAAGCTGCTGGCATCGGATCAACAGCAACAGCAACAGCAGCAGCAGCCCAACAACAACAAACATCTGCTGCAGACGGAAAAGAAGTCACAATTCTCGCTTAACCTCAAGCAAAAGTTCTGCAGCATCTTTCGCTTTCGGCGCAGCAATCACAGTCGTTGTCGCGCCAATGCGGCGGCAGCAGCAGCAGCAGCAACAGCAGCAGCAGCAGCTGCTGCGGCGGCGGCCAATGCCACAGCTGTCAATGCCACGTCGTCAACAACAGCGACGGCAAATTGTGCGTCGAATCTAACGGATGCGGAGGAGACGAACAATTGCCTCAATCGCAGCGAGCCAAGCGCTGATCTACGCAAGAAGTTTCAGTCGCGTGCGCTGCCGCCATTGCCAAAGAAAGGTTGGTACACGGCGTTCGTATCTACTTATTAATTTAAATTGTATTTTATTTTGTGCACCAATCGCTTTTCAGCTTATGCCATTGACGCCGCCGAAACGGAGCCGGAGGAGCAAAAGAAGAGCGCCGGAGCCCAAGAGCCACGTGCCCTACAGTTTACCTCAAGCATTGAGAAAGTCAAAGATGTACGTACACACTCGCTGCTCGCTGCTCGCTACTTTATGTTTGCTTTTCGTTACTCGCTACTCGGTACTCGCTAATCGTTACTTTCTAACCATTAATTATTACTCGTTACTCTTTATTCGCTAGTCGTTAGTTGCAACTCGCTACTTTATATTTGCTCAACGATTCATGCTGTCACTTGTCACTTCTCGTTACTCACTACTCCCTTACTGGTTACTCGGGTCTTGCTACTCGCTACACCTTTATTTTTACACGCTACTTCTAACTCGTTACCGGCTACTCGTTGCTTGCTTCTCGTTGCTTGCTACTCGTTACTCGCTTATCATTATTACTTGCTTCTTGTTGCACGCTTCTCGTTAAGCACTGGCTCTTACTCGTTACTCCTTTCTCGTTGTTCGTTACTCGTTATTAATCAGTTTTGCTTATTTGCAGTACGGCTGGTATTGGGGTCCATTGTCCAGCGAGGCCGCCGAAAAGGTGCTCTCCAATGAGCCGGATGGCTCGTTCATTGTCCGCGACAGCTCCGATGATCATTACATATTCTCGTTGAGCTTCAAGCTAAACAACTGCGTGCGCCATGTGCGCATCGAACAGGATCAGGGTAAGTTACACACATAAACTCTTATCGTGTGTGGAATATCAATCTGTTTAGAGCATCTTTTAGCTATTATTTTATATATATTATTTTATGTGCATGGTCATAAAATGGTTAAATGTAGACGCACACGCTAAAGTTTTTTCTGTGGCTTCGAACCGATAACTATTTGAATTCAACTTCCTGACTATACAATTTTATGACCACCGAGTTGAGCGGCCTGAATAAGCTAAGCTCGTTACGCGTTAGTTAATACTTATTAAAAATAAAATTTGATAGGCAAACTTTAATAGCTATATAGCTTAAATACTATAGCCTACTTGTCGCATTCAAAACCGTTCATTTACTCGTTGATTACTCGATGAAAAAACAATCGAGTTAATTGGAGCGTATTTAATAATTTAAAAAAACGATTCAATCCCAGTTAGATTTTATAGTTATTGCATATATTCTGAATAATCAATTATCTCTCTCTCTCTCTCTCTCTCTATGTCTCGCTCTATCTCTCTCTTTCGCTCTTTCTCTCTCTTCATTCCAGGCACATTTTCGTTTGGCTCGTATGCCAAGTTCAAATCCCAAACTATAACCGAGTTCATTGAGAAGGCGGTTGAACATTCGCGCAGCGGCAGGTGCGTTTCGCCAAAGCACACACAAATAAGATGTTATATATATTTATATACAATTTTGATCGATATTGTATTTTACAGATATTTGTTCTTCCTGCATCGTCGACCGGAACATGGACCAATGCGCGTGCAATTAACCAATCCAGTATCTAGATTTAAGCATGTACAAAGCTTGCAGCATATGTGCAGGTGCGTTGCCCAAATCTTAGCTTCCATTAAGCCAATTTCATTGGACTCTTCTTTCTCGCTTACAGATTTGTTATACTCAAGGCGGTTATACGAAAGGATCTAATACAGACATTGCCATTACCAAGAAGACTTCTAGACTATCTTAACTATAAGCATTGCTACTCCGAGCAGGTGGAGAGCGACAGTTCGCACTCGCAGGTGATTGACGAAACTTTGAGATAATAATTATGCACAGGTAGTCGTACAAAAGAGCGTGAGAAGAATCGACTTCCTTCAGGCAGAAACTTTATCCTGCGTCAGGATGAAGTGGTTTGTGTAGATAATATTTGTCTGTTTTCTCTCTAGAAATGTTTAGCGAGGGATCAATAAGCATCTTGCTATCTGTTTTCTGATTCTTTCTGGATATAGGATGCCATCGTGGCTTTGGAAACCCATGGAAGATCTCTGTGCTAATCACTATCAGGTCGAGAGCTGCTGCTGCTAATAGATAGACTAGCCTGAGGAGAAAGAGCCTGAATGACAGCATGGATATCGATGAAGATGTTCGTTATGGTTCCCTCTTAGAAGGCATTTTTCAAGATTTAATCTGTAACAATCCCTGCACATAGCTGGGAGATACATATGCTTTTATAAAACTGTTTGTCCTGGTTGACTGACAGCCAGACTTATTGGCGATCAATGCACAGGCACAAGGCCATCCGTAAAAGCTAGAGAGAAGGCAGTTAGGGGCTTGGGGAAATGCCACACGCAGGTTTGGGATATTTAGGGAAAACGGGGCCAAGAAATACCAGCTAATATATATATATATAATATTATCGCTAACTAAAATTTGTTTCTTTTTTTTAGATATCTGGCGATGGCTCCATGTAAAATTTAGCAAGGCAATTTGACGACAATGAAATTTAACGATGCGACAGTGAAAGGCGAAAGCAACAGAAATTATTATATAATATAAGTAGTAGAATTTAACAAATCGAACAGATAAGCAAATGAGAAAGCAAAGCGACAACAAAGTCAGTTAAAAACGTTGTGAGAACAAGAAGAAGCAACAGCAGCAACAAATAATTAAATGCGAATTGTTGATAGGAAAAAGAAAGAAACAAACAAAAGGAAGTAAAGAAAGGGAAATTCAAAACTATGTTTATTGATCATTTTTGTACTCGGTGCTATACTATAATTATAAACTAATTAATGAAAAGTAAAAGCAAAACAAAACAAAACAAAAAAAAAAACATATTATATATTGATATGCGTAGTCAAGTAAAACAACAACAACAATAAGAAGAACAGCAATAGCAACTGTAAACAAACAGATGTATATAATTATGCATAACTAGAATGGATAATAGATAACAAATAATAATAATAATAACAACAATAATATTAATAATTATAATAATAACAATAACAATAACAATTTACACAGCCAGCTCCAGACTTTGTGCACGATGCATTTTGCGAGCGCGTTGAATTCTGATTTGAAGAATTCTGTGAATGAAACAAACTTTAAATATGCTTGCCTTTTAGCTGTGATTTTTTCCCCCTTCCTCAATTATAATCATATATAAGCTATATGTATAAGATGTTTTCCAAAAGTCGATCGACTGATCATGTTTTCATTTGCATAATGGCTACAAATCGATATGTTTAACTGTAAATTTGCTCAAGTCCTTGAAACGATACAACGAAATCAATAAATAGAAAAGAAAATCGATTCAGAATCGATATGCGAATTCGCTTAACATATTTGAGGTTATGTTACATTTGAAACCGACAAATATGCTAAGAATCGAAGCGTACAACAATTCAAAACAAAATCTTTGGCAAATTTATGGTCTGACACTGAGAGAAATACTCGCTAATTGCTCAAACGTTTGTCGCTTTTAATCAATGTTGATATGTTTTGCGTTAACTAGTGCAAATCTCACTGCGCTTCTATTTTGTATTATTTGTTCATTAGATACTCACCCATTTGGAGTCTGTTGGGAGTCCCATCAGAGTCTGTCAGAGCTGTAGGCCACATCATCAACGAGCCGCTCTCAAAATCGTGCCCAGAGTTAGGTGTTGTTTTGGCAAGACCCAAAAAAGAAAAGAAACAAAAAAAACGAAAAAAAAAAAAAATGAACGAAATGAAAATGTAACGAAAATATAAATGAAAGTATTTCATAATAGAGCAATGTAAACATCTGAGAAATGTTGATGGTAATTAATAATTAATTAATTAATTAATTATCATTATTATTATTATTATGTATTTAATTAATTAATTAAGTCGCGGGCCCAACTGCGCCTGGCCAAATGCAATATGTACATTTATTTAATTGATTGTTAATCCGTATTTGTTTTTCCTGTACTTATTTGTTATTTAAGTTTTAAGCTCAGTTCCATAATTGTAGAATTCTTGTTTTTTTTTTTTCTGTCTTTTAACTATTGTGTATTATTTGTTTTTAATTTTATTGAACTACACTTTGTATATATTTATTTCGTATATGTATAATACACACGCAAACATATATAATTATATTTCCTTTTTATTTTTTTGTTAACCAACAATACAGCGAAAACGAAAACAAGCAATTACACTGTGCAACATAGTTTTCATACCCTTTCAATTAGTTAACCCATCAATTTTTAATATGAATTTATTTATTTTTGTAAATTGAATTTCAAATTATTTCTTTATTTTTGTGGTTTTCTGTTAAAGTAGTAAAACAAAAAACCTGTTGCATAGTGTCTATTTGTCTATTATAATTAAATAAGCAATAGAACAAATAACAAATTGAGCAAAATTTAAAAACAAAAAATTACCAAAACGACCAGTGAAACGACAGCGCGACATACAAAATGGTCGCTGGCAAAATGAGCAATGGAAAGGCAATATAACAAATTTTTAATAATAAAAATTAAACCAAATTGTTGCTACGCCTCTGTTTTTGTGCGACCCCTCCTCCCACGCCCCTCCGCCATACTAACAGTACTTAAATCTGGGAAGAACTACAATTAGTTATCCGTTGACAGGAACATGGATAAAAGGAAACAATTTGACACAAGGTATCTGTCTTATATTAATCATTCAACATTTCAACAATTATCCTTATTCACCACAGACTCAAGTATTATATTACCCAATGAAACTTCACAATTTTATATTCACCATACAAAAATTGACCGTTGCTATTTCACGTATTGTCCCGATTCAGCACAAGCGAATGCAATTCCAACTATTGCTCTTATTCACCACTGACTCAAGTCTTATATTACCTAATATAACTTTAACAAGAGTCCATATTCACCGCAGACTTGAAATTTAATTAACCTTTGCAGTTTCACCAATTGTCCTTGTTCACCACATACTCAAGTTATATTATCCAAGGCAATTTTAATAACTATCCTTATTCACCACAGACTCAAGTCTTCTATTAGCCAATGCAATTTGACCTTTGCAGTTTCAAAAATTGTCCCTTTTCAACACAGACGCAAGTCTTATATTATCTAAGGCAATTTCAGCAATTGTCCTAATTCAGCACAAACTTAGATCTTATATTAGCCAATGCAATTTCAAGAATTGTTCTTATTCACCACGTACTCAAGTCATATTAGCCGATGTCATTTCACAAAAAGTTCGTACTCACCACAGACTGTAGCTGCCTGGCGCCATCTGTTATGTTTGTCGACAAATGTATACCTGAGCATAACAAGTGGCGCCATCTAAGAGACGTTAGCTGTTTATTTCCTGCCAACAAAATGCTGACAAAATTGTTAAAAAAAAGTAATTAAGTTTTTAAAAAATATGTGTGTAAAAGACGAAAACAACTCGATTAACTGCATAGCGTAGCCAGACATGCCGATAGACAATGCATAGCTAATTAAATACCAGCAGACGCACAGATTATAAGAGCTAGATTATAAGAGATTAAAGGAGCTAGCGCTTCGAAACTTGACATGAAGGTAGAGTAATATATAGGATGCGATTGGAAGTAGTCTAGTTTATTTGCAAATTATCGATAGGTCGCTGCATTGCTACATAACCGATAAAAATCGATCTAGATTATAAGAGATTAAAGGAGCTAGCGCTTCGAAAGGTAGAGTAATATATAGGATGCGATTGGAAGTAGTCTAGTTTATTTGCAAATTATCGATAGGTCGCTGCATTGCTACATAACCGATAAAAATCGATCTCGGCATGAACATATCTCGAGGATTATGCGAGCTAGAGACACCAATTTCAATTTTCGTATGCAGACTCTTGTGCAGTGTATACAAATCGGAAAAGTGGATTTATCGAGAAAGCTTCAGTCAGTTTCGAGTTATAGCCAGGTTCACATATATTTGTATGACATATTTATGAAGTGCTAACTGCATACAGATTGCCCAATTAGACACTCTAACACCTTTGCTATCTATCGCTATCTATATCTACATACATATATGTATATATGCAGACCATATCAGTCGAATAAACCAGCTTATTGTTGGGCTTAAACAATTGACCAGCTCCAGCTCCGAGACAGCGCCGAGTATGAAATTAATTGCCTTTGTGCAGTCAGTTTCTTAACAACATTATCATAAGTATTACAACAATCTGTAACGGTTTTTTTTATGGTAAGGCCACAAAGAAGAGAGAAGCAAAAGAAAAGCGGCGAGCGGCACGTTGTGAGCCAAGTGGCAGCCGGCGAGGCGCGGGGGGCGCCTTCGATCGCAGATCGCGGCTTTTGTTGTTGTTGCTGTTGACTTTGCCCAACAACAACAACAGCAACAACAACAGCAACAACAACAACAACAAGTTGATAAGGCAACTGCAACTGCAACTGCAACTGCAACCGCCTCGTGATTAATTACATTTTCCTTTTCTTTTTGGTTTTTGTTGTTGTTTTGCCAGCCAGTTTTCTCTTCAGCCTTTTCAATTTTTGCTGGCTGCCAGGCGTTGGCGTTGGCGTCGCCGTCGCCGTCGCCGTCGACGCTGACGTCGCCATTTGAAATTAAATTTTGATTAATTGCAGCGCGCCGGTCGGCACCTTTTTTTTTCGGCTCTGGCCGCAGTTGTCAGTCGGCGCTATGTGAAAAGTGTTTTCCTTTTTTTTTTTTTTACAGGCCGCTCGAAATTCGCTGCACTTGCCGCAGCAACTGAGCGCACACGCCCCCTCCCCGTCCACGTCCCCGTCCCTGCCATTGCCACTGCGCCCGCGCCTGTGTGCCGTCCCGCTGTGCGCGCGTCCGTCAAACTTCTTGAAACGAAACAATTTTCAGGTGTGAAAAATTTTGAAATGCGCTTTCAATTTGCGCTGCCTGCGTCGGCAACGGCGCTGCCAGCGACTGCGCCCCATTAACGCAGCAACCAAATAAAGTCATTACCAACTGCCTGGTCAGGTAAGGGCGGGGCGGAGGGACGGGGGGGGGGGGGGATGGGCGAGAGGTGTGCGGATTGGGTGTCTTGGTTTGGGCCTGGGCGGCGTTGCCTTCTAATGCGCCCCAGCAATTTGCTACGTAGGCCGGCCACACCTACCTGCTGCCAAACATGCAACACACGAATCCCCCCACCCCCCAACCTCCCCTCTATACCCCTTCCGCCGAGACACCTCCCCTCCCTCTCCCCACCCCCCGTGACACGAGGAACAGCTGGCAGCTGGCAGCTGCCCCCTAGTCAGTGCCTAGCCTAGGCCCAGGCCAGAGTCTCGTTTGCAGTCCGTTCGAGCTGTTGCTGTTTTGCAATACCCTGTAAATGGGCGAAAAGGGGTATATTGATGCTGCTCGATGAGCATCAAAAGCCGACTCGATCTAGTCAGATCTCAGTTCAACAACTATACGAGCTCGCAACAATATTGAGCTGAAGTTTGTTTCAAATCATGAAATCGATAAATGTCGATATCGATAAGTTTTCTTTTGAGCACATTTCGACGCCCATAAGGGCTAGCTTTACCAAATTTGGCATGTCGACTCGCATATAATGTACACAGCCTACGAATATTTCACTTTTTTAGTTGCCTCTCCGTATTGATCAAACATAAGTTGTATAATACGTATTTTGGAAGAGACTGCCATGGACTTTGGCATTTACACATATTTCGAAAATTTCAGAAGAATCGGACAACAAATAACCGAGTTATTTGAGATGGAAATTCCCTGTGGAATGCTGCAAGGCCGAGTGTTATTTTTTTTAAGCCCAGCTCAGCGCTGGATATAGGGCAGCTGGCAGTCGTGCACACCCGACTAGAGCGGGCCAGCTTGTGCTTTGGGTTTTGCGTTTTGTTTTTGCGTGTCTGTCTTGTGGCTAGCAGGGATCAGATAACTCAATTATTCGCGGCGTAAACAAATGCTGCCTTTCAGGGTTTTGGCCAACAACAACTTGAAGTGGAGCCAGGGCTCCAGCTAGAGCTGCAGCTCCAGCTAGAGCTCCAGCTGCAGGTCCAGGTCCAGTCGGGCTTCTTCCTTGCGCCGCAGTTCAAAAGAGATGGGTTATTATCCCAGGCATAAATGGATTGTAAACGTGATTTTTATAGTCATTTAGCATAATAATGCATTTTATGGTTTGCCAGTCCGGCCAGCTAACCTCTCGGTCTCTCCAGCCCAGCTCAGTTTGGTCGCCATCTCCATCTTCAGCTCCAACTCCAACTCCAACTCCATCTCCAGTTTCCGTCTTCGTCTTCGTCTCGGGACAGTCCTCAGCAGTAAATTAAGCGCTGCTACGTTTGGCTCTTTGGCTTTGACTGCCTGCTTAGTGCAAAGATTTGTTTTGTGCCCAAGCGCAAGAGAGAGAGAGAGTGAGAGAGTGAGAGTAAGAGAGAGAGAGGGAGAGAGAGTTTCTGAAGCAGCTTCCAATCTGGGTTCATGCGTGCAGTTTCATGAGAATCAAATCAAGCTTAGCAAAAGGGAAATAATTTGGGGATTAGCATCTATAAAAAACAATTTTCTTTTCATGCGGATTCGATCCCTAGAAAGAGAGAGAGAGAGAGAGAGAGAGAGAGAGAGAGAGAGAGAGAGAGAGAGAGAGAGAGAGTGTGTAGAGAGTGTTTGTTTTCTTTTCTTCAAATAAATAAACTTTCGTTTCTATATCTTAATAATAATATATCTATATAATTAATCTATACATAAATTTCGCAAAATTATTTTCAAATTTTCAGATCAAAATATGGTTTTCAATAAAACAAAAAATCGGTTCGTTTTAGGCTCCGGCTCCGGTTTAGTTCGTTTATCTGGCTTAAGTTTCCGTTTATGTTAAATTAAAAAATAAAATCCGGATTCGAACCGGTTCGGCGAAAGCCGGCATTTTCATTGAATTTTTCTCCTTTCTGGAATATCTTTTTCGAAATACTCATTTGCGACTATTTGAGACACTTTGGACGACAAGTTAGCAAAACATCTGATGTTTATGTTTATGCAGTATACAGCGTGATATTAAAGGGTATGTCATGAAAATTATATTTTAAAATATATATATTTTAAAATATAATATCATATGATATAATATTAAATAAAATAGCATAGTATTTATTAATAATATATAATTTATTTATTAAATATTTTCTATAATTTTGATTCTTTTTCATATCTAAAATGTAGCAGACAATTTTTTTTTGTAAGTGAAAATCTTTTGTAGAAAGATAATTCCAATGTTACTTTGGAAAATAGGAAATTTTTTTATTTTCTTTTAATTTTCAGTCGATTTTATACAACTTTTTTGTTGAAAATATTTTCAGAAATTGAGAAAATTTCTAACTCCAAGGCGATTTTCTTAATTGTAGAAAACAACTTTTTAGGAGGGAAAATCTTTAAGGACAAATACAATCAACATATAGTTTTTTTCGAAAATTTTTGTAAAAATTGGAAAAATTGTTAATTTTATAGAATGTCGAAAATGTTCTCAAGATATTTTCAGCGAAATTCCTATGGAAATGATTGCTTGCAAGGGTATTTAGTTAACGGATATAAGAATTAAAATTCAGGCAACAGTTTCAGGAGCTGAGCACAATATTCGTATAAATTAGAAACAAGAATTGGTTCAACAATAGATCGTCTTTGATTTAATAGAATTTATAGCCAAAAAAAAGATGAGCCCAATTTGGACAAGAGTTTCAATTAACACGAATTAGGTTAATCACAATCAGGGGCTGCGCACGAACCGAATTCTTGATGAAACGGATTTGTTGCCGGAGACGTCGCTTGACTGACTTCTTAGCCAATTTGCGCGTTTGCGGCCCCGTTCACGTTTGTTATTCACGCTTTTCAATTGGGAACGCGCCGCACAGTTGTTGTACCTCCCCTCCTCCCCGTCCCCCCTCACGCCTACGAGCAACTTCAGCCTTGGCCCATGGCTGGGATCCTCGTTTTATTGTTTGTCTTCTTTATTACAAGTTAAAGCGTAATTACTCAACAAATATGCGGCAATTTGCGAGCCTGCAAGCTAAGAGTTGCCCAAGAAAAGTCTCAGCTTGGCCGCTTTGCTGCTGCTGCCCCTCCTCCTCCTCCTCCTCCTCCTCCAGCTGCTGCTGCCAACTGCTGCCAGTTGGCATTTTTCGTGCTGGAGAAATCAATCGGCCAAATGCCTGGCCGCAAAATTGTATTTATTTATTTATTTCGCTTTTGTTTTTGCCTTTGTTGTGCTGAGATCCTTGCGCCTCGCTTCTGCCCCGCTTGATCTTGCCGCTTGCCGCTTGTTGCTGCCGCTTGTTGCTGCCGCTGCTGGTTGCCCTTATCTGACCGCATTGCAATGAAGTAATCCAATTTGCGCGCAGGTTGTCATTTTGGCGCGCCAAGGTGCCCATTATTGTCCCCGAGTTGCGGAGCCTTGATCTCGACACGGTTGTTGGGCTTCCAGTTTCTGTACAGTGTTGGTAAATGGCATATGCATAATGGGTGTTGGCTAACGAGCATTGCACTTTAAATGCTTAGCCAGGTTTGTCAACATCGTGAGTTTAACCCGTTCTTTTTCATCCGTTTGGGCGCCAGCGAAAATGGTATTTATATATGTCAGACAAGTGTTGGTAAATGACATTTGTATTAAGTGTTGGCCAACTAGTTATGCATCTAAATAGAATTTGTGTAGGAATCCTGTTTGTCAACATTTAGCATATAACTTTGACAGGCTTTTCTGTGTCAGAGCAGTGTTGCTAAATGACATTTGTTTTAATTTAAGTTTTGGCCAATTACCTATAAATCTAAAAGGAATTAGCTAAGGATACCTATTTGTCAATATATCTAGTATTTTAAACTTGACAGAAATTCCCAGCTTATTGTGTCAGGTTAATTAGCCAGGCATCCAAAAGTATGCCGTTACCCGATTTGAGGTAGTGTTGGCAAATGGCATACATATATACTGAGTGTTGCCAGCTGAGTGTCGGCCAGCTTGTGCCATAGGCTGGTAGCTTTGGTATTCAATAAAATAGAGTTAACCTAGTCGGCGCAGTGTTGGTAAGCGTCACATTTGCCAAGTGTTGAACTAACTAGTTGTAGATCTCAATTGAATTCGCTGTCAGATCTGTTTATGATCATGCCCAGCCAGCTTCCTACAACTGTTAGCACTGGCACCTGTGCGAAATATGGGAAATGGCAATTTCTTCAATTTCTGACCAGTGTTAGTCAATGACCTGTGTATTAGATGTTGCCTAACTAGCCATAAATATCAATTGTGCTTGCTGGGAAACCTGTTTGCCAGCATGCCCAGCTCCCGGTTCGCGGTACCCCTTGGCAACCCCGGCACCCCTGGCAACCCTGGCAGCCCTGGCAGCCCGTTGGCAGCGGGGTGTTAAACGCTGCGCTCTTTTAGCCATTGTCTTGCCCATTGTTTTCGCACAGCACTCAAAATATTATCAAAATACTTATCAAACAATAAAGTAAACTTACGCGCAGATAGGCAGCGGGGGGTGTTGGGTGTTGGGTGTTGGATGTTTGGTATCGGATATTAGGGTTAGCTTTGGGGTTAGGCCTCGTGCCTCGTGGCTCTCCCTCTATGTAGATTTATTTGATTTATATACATTTTTGGTTGGCTTATCGCAGCGATCAAAACTCAAACCGCACGCGACCTTCATAAAAATGTTGCCCTCTTTTGAACAAAAGTAATTTTCAAATTATTTCCAGCAGCTTTGGGGTTGCCAATGGAATTTGATTTCGCATTCTGATTTCGACTTGTCCAGGGTGTCCTTTGACACGATACGACACAAGGACGAAAGGACGAAATCGACAAGCGACAAGCGACAGGCGACAAGCGACAGGCGACAACGAATGTTTATCAAAACAAGCAAATCGCATAAAAATTGAGCCATTGTCAAGGGTCCATCTCGCCGCGTTGGCTGGTCCGCCGGGGGTTGGGTTTTAGGTGGGGGTTGTTTGCATTGCCACAGAAGAGGCACAAGGCTGTGCGATCTGATCCTAAGCCTCGATTAGTTATTATTATAGTCGCATTTAAGCCATTATAAATTTCGAGTGGCATTCATTTGTTTTATTTGGCTGTCAAGTCATCTTCTATCTCTTAACTGGTCGATCTTCGCCTCTGACACTAAATGTTTTCATATCATTTCCTAATTCATTTAATTTGCACCTCTGTCCAACTCTTTCTTAATCCGAGTAACTTCTTTAATTGCCATTTGCCATCTCGTCTCGGATTAGTACTCCGAGCTGCAGCTTTAAATATTATATATTTTTATATATAGTTTATATATTATTATATTTTATTTTGTTATATCTGTTGACATTTTTTCATCATATCTGCAATATTTTCTTTATTTCTGTTGATTATTATTTTATGAACTACTTAAAGCTTCTCTCAATTCTGCTTTAAGGCAATCATTTTTCTAGCTTCCTTATTTTTTCTCTATTTCTTACATTATTTCTATTTTCTCTGATCAATATATTTGTCTCGTTTTCTTTTATTTTCTTTTCTTTTCGCTTCTAACACAAAACCAAACTCTTTGATGCGCTCTTAACTTATCTAATATATTTGTTGCGAAATACCTAGCTCTATACTTTAGACATATATATATGTATGTATATATGTATATATATAGATATATTAAATCTGATTGTATCTAAGGCGCATTTCCCCCCTCCCCTACTCTTGTTCTTGTCTTTATTCATACATTTTTTGTTTGGACTTCATTGGGGATCGAACGCCTCGCACTTCTCTCTCTCTCTCTCTCTCTCTGTCTCTCTCCCTGTCTATGCATATATTCTTACATCTATTTCTTGTCTCAACTCCTAACTAACTCTCTTAACTTCTTCTTTAACTCAGCTTCATCTTCATCTATGCCAATCTTGATATTATCTTCCCCCCGGCCAAGTAGTCACAATTTCACGTTTATTCCAATACTTGCCACTCGGAAGCTTGCCTCTTTTAACGTTGCCCACCTCATCTTCTCACGCTCACAACATCGATGGGAGAAACAACTATTAGCTGGCCACTTTGGACAGGCAACTGGCGCTAATCCCGACAAGCCACCAACAAAGGACGAGCCGCCTCCAGAGACGCAAATCCTTGTCGATTGCTCACTTTAATGCGCGACATCCTGCAAAGCTGCCCGGTTACCCTTGCGCCTCCTTCCACTTCCATTTCCATTTCCACTTCCACTTCCATTTGCCATTGCCAAGCCCATTCCCGGTTCACTATTTACGTCATGTTGTACATGTTAAGCCGACAAATCGGTTGCGATTGATTAAAGTGTGTCCTGGCAGCAACCACCCAAAATGTCTCGCCCCGTTTCGGGCCGATTGCAATCTTGACTTCATTATCGGCTTTTCGAAATTTTTGGAAAATTTGAAATCTGGCCAACGCTCGAGCGGGTCGCCAAGTTAAGCCGCTGGCGGCGTTCACCTTCGGTCGAGCCGAGGCCACCTTGCCTGTGCGTCCTGCAAGGACTGCTCCTGGCGTGAAATTTGTCATATCCTTATCCAAGCATCTGGCTGGTGGTTGTTTGCGCTTGTTGCTGCGCCAGCGAAACATATTTCACTGGGCCAGGCCAAAGGAGGCGTGAAATCTGCCCGCTGCCGTGTCGAAGCTGCAAAGCCCCGGCGTGCGCAAATCCAACGCTTGGATTTGCCAGGTTGCCAGCCCAACATCCAGGTCCCAGTGGAGCACTAGACGACTGCGGTGGCTGTCCGTGAAATCGCTGCGTGCGTCCAGGATTACGCAAATTTGAGCTGTGTGTGCGTGGAGCTTAAGCCGGAAGCACAGCTCTCTCGGCTTGCCGGTAGTGCCGCTTCAAATTGTAGGGTGCACCGTGGAGGTGTGTAGGTTACAGGGTGCAGCTTGCAGCTTGCAGGATGCTGGTTGTTAGGTGTGTGGTATGCAAATTATAAAGTGTAGGGTATTAGGCCAAGATGCAGGTTGTAGCTTTTAGGGTGTAGGGTGCACGAACTGTAGGCTAAAGATGAAGTGTGCGAAGTGTTAGATGTAAGGTAGTGTGTGCTTCTTATTGGATGCAGGGTACAGGGAGGATATCGAAAGTGTGAAAGATATACCTTTCGGAATATTTGCTGTAAGTTAGAGGGTAGACATAGAGCGCTCTATTTAGGTGTAGGTGTGCAACCTGATGCCCTACTCCTTGATGAATGTATATTAAGGAGTGGAGCATCAGCTTGTAGGCTTTACTCAGGGCGCAAGTTGCAAGATGTAGTGTGAACGGCGTTAAATGCGTAAGGTGTAGGGTGTAGCTTGTCAAGTGTAGGGTGCATGAGCTGTTGACTAAAGTGCCTTAGAAGAAATGTGTGCAGTGTTAGATTTAAGGTAGAGGGTGTTTATTATTGAAGAGGACAGGAGGGGTATAGAAAGTGCTAGCTTTAAAATGTAAAGGGCTGCGTGTAAGGTGTGTATGAAAACTGTACAGTGCAGGGTACGAGGTGCTAGTTATAAGGTGTGGGATGCATTCAACAGCGAGTAAGGTTTTAGGTTTGTAGCTCGTATGATGCTAGTTGAAGGGTGTAGGGTGTGTAAATTGTAGGTTGCATTAGCTGCAGGTTAAACTTTAATATAATTAACAAAACATTTGAGATGAAGAATAATGTGTGTACGGTATAAGATGAAAGGTAGAGGTGAGATGTAGGTGCTTATGATAGGATGTAGGATACAGGGGGGGGGGGGGGGTAGGTGCGGTAGATTTAGAATGCTGCTTGTCGTAGGGTGTTGTGTGGAAATTGATCAAGGTAGATATGGTATATGCTGGATAGTGTAAAGGATTTCGGAGGCAGGAACTTAGGTGTCAGGTGGAGGGCGCTTATTGCAAGATAAAGGTCTTACATTTAGAGTGAAAACTGTGCAATATAAGAAAAAGGGTATAATGTAAAGGATACAGCCCGAAGGAAGTAGCATAGGCTGCAGGTCCTACAATACGGAAGAATGTGGATGATTAGATGTAGGGTGCAGGGTAAGCATTTGAGTTGGCTGCAATTCTTATAAAACTGAAGAATGTCTGTTATTAGATGGAGGCTGCACAGAAGTAGGCTCAATAAAAAAGTAGAAGCGTGCAAGTTGCAAGCTCCATTTCGTAGGGTGCAAGCTGTTAGGTTAAATGCACCAAATGCGGCAAGGCAGGGTGCACAAATATTACGATAGAGGGCAGCCTGCAGGTTGTGTGGCTTGCAGATTCTCGTGTGGTTGGGGGGTAACGGGAAGTTGGGTCCGTCGATTGCTCCACTTGCTCCATCGAACACTTGCACTAATTACAATTGCAATTACGCGTCGTGCGAATTGCGAATTCGCGTCCGCATCCAAGTGCTTGGGAGCCAAAATGCGTTCGCACTTCCCATCATTAGGCCGCATGACTGATGGGTGGGAGGGGGGGGGGGGGGGGTCAGGGCGTTGCATGCGTTGCATATTAATCAAATTAGCTCCAATTTTTTTTTTTAGCTGCTGTTGCTTTAGCTTTGCTTAGGCGACGTTTCGTTTTTTGTGTTGTGCTCGGTTCGTTTTTTTGTTTTGTTGCCCTGCCGATCGCAGAAATCATTTTAATGACATCGCGACTGGCAGCAAACAATTGAGTTGTCAACTGTTGGGGCTGGCGGCGGGGCGTGGCAGCTGGGGCGTTGATGACATTAATAAAATGGCAAAAAGCCAGCAGCAAGGCAGGCAAAACAACAACAAAAACAGAGTACACAACTGCAACGGCAACAATGTTAATTACCAAAGCCGAAGCGACAAAATTGTAACAGTGGCAATGCCTGCGGCAGTCCAAAAATGGGCGTGGCACCAGCAGCTGGACCAGCTCAGCGGGGCTGGTCTGAACTGGGCATATTATGTGGAGCAGCACGGAAACGGCCCAAGGCCGAACAGTTGGTGCGCATTAATTGCCATCGCCCCAGCCCGTTGCCAGCAGAGCCGGGAGCCAAGAGAAGCTGCAGCTCGAGAATGCGGCACAGCGATTGAGGGCACCCTTGCCCCATCACAAGCACCCTAACCCCCCTCTCTGGTCTTGCCACCCGGCCATCGCTCATTGAGTGTGTGTAGCTTAGCGCTTATGAAAATGAATGAGGCCACAATTTGTGGCAGCCCCATGCCCCATGCCCCATCTCGCTCTCTCATGCCACCTTGCCACCTAAAGCAGCCATAATGAAAGCCACTGATGACTTCTACGTGTCCATCAAAAGCGGCTACATATTGGCAGCCGGCTGCGCTGCTTTGGGCGGCCATTCTGTGCCTGGGCGCCAAATGATTTGTGCCACCAAATCGGGCCAGCAATTTGGCAACTGATGCGATTTGTGGGCGGCGCCAACAACAACAACAACAACAACAACAACAGCCCACCCAAAAAGCCAGTAAGACCCATCATATAGGGCTTGATGAGTTGCCGGCGATGCTGTTATATCCATAATAATGTCATCCATTACCAGATAGAATAATAATATGCTCTAAATCGAACTTGGAACAAAGAACAAGAAAAAGAAATTCAATAACTTGTTCGTTTTCTGTTCGATTGTTCCTATAGCAGGGATATAGAATATATATTTAAAAATTGATTTAATCTAATTTGTATTTTGAATTTTAATTTTAATAAATTATGTATTTGTGCAAATGTATGTAACAGGCAGAAGGAAGCATCTCCGACCCCATAAAGTATATATATTCTTGATCAGCATCAATAGCCGAGTCGATCTATCCGAACGTAAAAATCTCAGAACCTATAAGAGCTAGAGGCTTGAAATATCAGCTGTAGGTTCTTCTAGTCCCCGCGCAGATCGAGTTTGTTTCCGATATTCGATAACTTGCCCCGTTTACAAGTAATCGATAAAAATCGATATCGAAATCCTGTTTTTTTGAGCAATTTCGGCAAATAATATGAGCTAGAGTCAACAAACTTGATATGTAGCTTCTAGAATTGTGTAGCTTGTGAAGTGCTGAATAAAAAAAGTGCATTTTTCTATCGATTCTTTCCATAGAGCTATATGATATAGAAGTCCGATATGGAAAAGATTTTAATCATATGTTGGAAAAAATAGTTAATCGCAAATTTGTTTAAGATATCTTGATAGGCCAAAATGGTTTAAGCAGGAACTTAATCTATGACTGTTCCCTTCCATGGCAACTATATGATATAGCAGTTCGTTACGGCCGATTCTGATCTATAATCGGCCGATTCTAGATTCAAAGTCTGTAATCTTAGGACAGGCCTATGCACAGAAAGTAGTTTGCATAACATCAGACAGACTGACGGATACTGATCAAGAATATATATGTCTAATGAGATCGGCGACGTTTCCTTCTACGCTTTGCATATCAAATGTATTTTTAATATGAATAGAGAAGAACATATGTTCATTCTGTGCATACAATTTTTCAATGCAAATATTTATTCTTTTATATTTATAATAAAAATAAATACATATACAGCTCACCAGAATCAGGTGAATATTGTCCAATTTTTGTATGATTTACAAGAATTGATCAAAATTGATCATAATAAGAATAACTGAGCACAAATTTGAATCTTTTTGCTAATATTCTTCTATCCCAAATGAAGAGAACGCCTATTGAGATCTATAATATTCAAATGTATGTGCCTTAAGAAATTTGTGTCTAAAAGAAAACAAAATATTTATACACTATGCTTTGTATACCCTTGCAGAGGATGTTATAAATTTGTCATGAAATGTGTAACTCACAGAAGAGACACCTCCGACCCTATAAAGTATATACATATGTATATATATTCGAAATCAGTATCAACAGACGAGTTTATATAGCCATGTCCATCCATCTGCCCGTCTGTATGTCTGTCCGTTCGTCCGTCCGTCTGTCCGTCTGTCCGTCTGATTCTATGCGAACTAAGTAGTTCCTTAATTTGAAAGCCATCTTCTTTAAACATTGCTTAGGTGTGTCTTTCTGTTTTGGGCAGCCATGTATCGGATTCCGTCGGATCGGACCACCATATCTTATAAGTAGTTGCCATCGAATAGTAGGTTCTTGTATAGAAAACATTTTCGTTTACCAAGTTATCTGGATCAATCCAGCAAATTTACTGTTTATACTATGCTGATTATATATGTGCCAAGTCTTATTAAGCTATCACTACTATTATATACAGATCTAAAGCAAGAATCGGCCGACAAGTGATATTATGTTTTCCAAGATATTTTCATGAAACTAAGCACTTACGAGCTTCACTTTGATCACATATCTGCAAAACCGAAAGGCAAATGTCTACAAGGGTATTAAATGTTCGGCGTGCCGAAGGTATCCTTACACTTTCTTCTTTTTTTTTTGTGAGCAAGCCAATTAAGGCTGTGATTAGTTTATTGAACCTTTCCTAAATATGTTTTACTCAAACTATTTACAATTGCTAAAAACGAAATTAAAAAGTTTAAGTCAAAAATGACCGAAAAATTATTTACAATATCTGTAGTATATTTTATATATTTTTTTATTTATTATTTATAAAACACAAACTAATTATTAATCATTATTTTCGTTTTAATCAAATTTTTTACAATTTCTGAAAAATTAAATAAAAAATTTTAAAGGCAAAAATTACGAAAAATTATATTAATATTTTTGGTCATTATTAGTTAATATATTTTATTTAGTAAAGATAAAATATTTAATAAATATTATTAAGCAAATAAGCCAAATCATAAACTATTTATTAATAATTATTATTGTTTCACTCAAACTTTTCAAAATTGCTGAAAAATTAAATTAAAATTTTAATGGCAAAAATGATTAAAAAATATATCAATATTTTTTGATTATTATTATATATTACATATGATTTAGAAATCAATAAATTATTTAATAAATATTATTAAGCAAATAAGCCACATTTAGAGCAATAACTCATAAGCGATTGAATGCTCAGCTTATGCCTAAATAGGTTTTGTTGTGGTCTTTTATTTTTTGCTTTACTGTAAAATGTTTCAATTATGACTTCGGTTAACTGGTTTGGGTATGCGGATATTTTCTACGGACCATTTCGGGCACATATTTGCACAGCCCGAAACGTAATGATATGTTACCGTTTTGAACGGAGACGGGGCCCTTGGGCCACGCCCACTTTCTCGAATGGGCAACAAAGGGAAGAGAAAAATAAAGGTCGCACCATTTGCGGCTAATTTTGTAAATCATGATATCGTAATTAATTTTTGCAGCCCGCAACACAAAACTCAAAAGACAGCCGCGTCGTCGTCGGCGTCGGCGTCGTCGTCGACGTCGTCGTCGACTGCGGCGTCAGCATCTTTAGCGAGAAATCCTACAGACAAAAACCAATTAATATTTGAGCAATGCTCCTGCGGCAACAATTAAAGTCAACGGCAACAACAAACCACAACAACAAACCACAACAGCAAAAGCAACAGCAACAAAAGCAGCTCAAGAACAAGATTTTTATTGAGATCTCAAAGATGCAAAGTGATTTGAATTTGATTGTGCCGCGCGTGCGCTTCACCCAGCCTGTGCTCGCCCCTCCGCCGGCTCAGCAGGGCTCAGGTGTGTGCGAGTGAGACGGGCAGAGACGGACGCAGTGGGGCGCAAAAGGTGTGAAAACCCTGCTGCGTTTTAAATGCAAGCTAATAAGAACAGGCACAGCCATGGCTGGGATCGGGTTCGGCTTTGTGATCGCGGTGCAGGGGGCCCGGGAAAGGAGACCCAGAAGTACATGCACCTAAACGAGTTCAGATCTGAGGCTGTTTGGTCGTGATCGTTACAAGCGACCGACAACCGACAACCAACAACCGACAACCAACAACCGACAACCGACAACCGACAACCGACGAGTCCGAGACAGCCATGACCAATGTGTGGTTCGTTTGTCGATGCCAAAATGCATTTTAGTTTTTTAATAGCTGGTTCCGAAATTTCACAACAAAAGAACGTGAGACACAATGCATATTCATGTCGGATTGTTAAACGAATACAAAGTATAATAATATGCATAAAATGGGAATTTATTGATTCCATTCAGCATTGATGTACATCTAATTTGGTTTTCAGGCAGAGTCGCCGCTCTTCTCGAGCACAATGTTTGCTTCAAATAAGCCAATTTTATTGATTGGAATTAAATGCATAATATCTGATGCTAGTTTACCAGCGAGCCTTAGGAACAAATTATTGATAGTCCCTGCTCGGGCGCCATGTTCCGATCGGGAAAGTATAAGTGAGACTAAGCATAGACGCTTATGGATTACAATTTCTTATAATTTCTTCTTCTTCTTCAAAAAAGAAGCATTTTACAACAAGTAAATTAAGCATTAACTAAATGTATTTTAAAGTCCCTGCTCGGGCGCCAAGTTCAAATTAGGCCTGCCTAAGTCTAGACGTATTATAGATTCAAATTCCTTATGCTTGAAATGAACACAAATATGTCCTTGCGCGGGCGCCAAGTAAATATTGAGTTCATTTATGGGAGAACTATGCAAGTCGAGACATTTATAAACGTAAGCTTGAAATTCAGAAAAACTGTCCCTGCTCGGGCGCCAAGTAAAAACTTGGTAAATAAATGTGAGAGCTATATGAGTCGAGACATATACAAATTTGATACTCTCATGCCGACATAAAAGGTAGCATAATAAAAATTAAATAAGCATTGGCTATAAATTTCTAAAAGTCCCTGTTCGGGCGGAAAGGAAACATTTGCCTTCCTTTCATAGTGGCCCATAGGGGCCTTATAGTCGGAAGATAAGCACAATCCTGACTTCATAGACATCACTATTGAAGCTGTTTAACTAAACATCTTCTTCTTTTAAACTTCAGTTTTTGAGCTAACAATAAGAAGTGGACGAGGCCGGCAGACTTGCAGCATGTGAAGTGCTTAACTAAGAGTTATAATACGTTTAAAATACAATCACTTAGCTGTGTATAAGCTAAAATTTGAGCCACAAATTGGTCAGCTAATGCAGCCAAGTGTTGTGTTGCCAAATAAACCGCAAAGGGCCTGGCATGGCCTCAATGCGCGAATGGGAATGGGAATGGGAATGGGAACGGGAATGGGGCAAACGTGACGGCAACGAGCGGCTGGGGAGCGAAATCAAGTCAAGCGACAAATAAATGTAACAAATACGACAACAACATCCAGTTACATGGCATCGGCAAAGGCAGGCGGGGGGGGGGGTGGGGGTGGGGGTGGTTGTGGGCAAAGGAGGCGACACACAGCAGCAAGGACATGAAACGGCCAAACAACGGAGTCAGCCACAAAAGTCGACCTCAAAACGGCTGCCTAAAAACTCAATTACATAACAATCTGTTCACATTTTTTCACACACCATCAACTTTAAATGAGCTCGCTGGGCGAGGGCAGCGAGAGCGAGAGAGCGAGATAGAGAGATAGAGAGACAGAGAGAGAGAGAGAGACAGGCGAGGGCTGCTGGGCACGTCGCCAAGCTAAAAATGAGCAATGCCAAAACGGTGGGCGGTGGGTCGGTGGGTTGGTGGGTTGGTGGGCGTTGGGTGCTGTGTAAAGGCACTCGAAATCAAATTACGAGCCCGCAGCCACAAGGAAGCGCAGTCGACGCCCCAAACTGAGGGTAGCACGGTCTAGCCAGGACAACAACAGCAACAACAACAATCACGTCGAGGACACAGAAATTACAATGTAATTTATTTGCCGCCAGCGTCGCGAGTCGCAGGAGCAGAAGCCGGAGCCGGAGCCGGAAATGCCGAACAGAAGTTGGCGTTAGAGAAAATCAATCGCGACAGCTAAGTAGACAGCGCTGCGAATGAGAATGCGAATGAATGCTGGCTGGCAGCACCATCAAACTGGCCAATGAATGTCAATTGTGGTCGTCGTCATCGATGAAAACAGAAAACAGAAAATAGAAACCCGAAACCATTTGATGGCATTGTCTGAGGGGCAACTGTTTGCACTGTATTTCAGTTGAGTCTCAGCACTTTCACTCGTAGTTGGCGACAGGCATTTTGGCATTTCTTGACATCTACCTCGCTCTGCTCTAGCTTATCTGTATTCTCTCTGCTCAGCGTATTTTTGTCAATTATGCTTTGTGCGGCATTCTTAAACGCTTTACTGCCCGCGCTGCGCTGGCTTAGTGATGTCAGAGTAGATCGATACGTCGATTTATCGATACATCTTTTATCAATTTTAGCTCGATGTATTGCTTTTGACGTTTCAATATACAAACTATGAAATAGTGATGTCAAAGTACATTGATACATCAATTTATCGATGCCATTTTTATGAATATTAACTCGTTGTCGTTTCGATATACTAACAAACTAAAGAATAGCTTCGTGGAAGTACATCAATACGTCAATTTATTGATACCTATTTTATCAGTATTAGCTCGTTGTTTTTACTTTCGATGTTTCGATCTTTCGATATACAAACTATGAAATAGTGATGTCAAAGTACATTGATACATCAATTAATCGATGCCTTTTTTTTTATCAATATGAACTCAATGATTTTACTTTCGAAGTTTCGATGTTTCGATATACAAACTAAAGAATAGCTATGTAAAAGTACATCAATACATCAATTTATCGATGCCTTTTTTATGAATATTAACTCGTTGTTTTTACTTTCGATATGCATGTTTCGATGTTTCGATATACAAACTATAGAATAGTTATCGATACCCATTTTATCAATATTAACTCGATGTTTTTACTTTTTTTTTCGATATACATGGCTCGATTAAAACACCACGCTCTCTCTCTGGCGTTCCTTCTCGATTCTTAAGCTGTTTTTGCACTGTGAACGAGTATCACGCTGTCGGCTGCACCCGTTCCAAATTTGTTGACTTGTCTTGGCATAGTTTTTGACTTCTTGTGTTGTTCTGTGCCAAGTCATTGCAATTTGATGGGCCTTATGACGCTCGTCTCTGCTGGTGGGCGTCTCAGCTATTTGACTCTACGTTCATGGCCGACCTCGCCCTAGAGAAAAGCAACTTGGGCTGCGAATGATGTGCTTTAAGATCGGAAGAGCTTTTCTGTGACAATTACAATGAGCTTCAAGCTAATATATCCCTTTATTGGTATTGAAAATGATCTCAAGTGAGCGTTGTGGAGACTCGAGGACGGCTCAACCAACTTGGATGTTTCTTTTTCTATTTTATTCGGGATATTATTTCGAAAAATTCTAGCCTAAATTAGCTTGCTTTTGTTTTTTCAAAAATGATTTTTATGTTTCGATCTGCTGAAATCGGAGTTGGTGGCATTATTTATATGAAAGCTTTAAAGATGTGCTTGGAGCTTTCATTAAAAAAAGAGCTTCTCTAATATTTTTAACAGCTTTAATATTTATATATATGACTTCATTGCTTTTAATACATCTGATTAAGCTTCGTTCAGTTGAACTTCTGTTAAGCTTTTAGCTCAGTCAAGAAATGTTGAAAGCTTTTCTCATTTAGATTAGGGCACAAGCTCTACGTATATAAACGCTGAATATCCAAAATTTTATGTGCATAAATTTTATTCAGTTTATATTATGCTTTGCTGTTGAAAATTGCAATAAATTGATATAGAAGCTTTGACTCGTTTGATTTGGTGAAGCTTTGTTATATAAAGCTGTAGATGAAGCTTTGTAGATTTAGCTTGTGCTTTGAACTGGCATATAGGGTATTCTGTGGTCGTATATTTGTGTGATGTACCCTTCAAATGTTGTTCATTAAAGCTCAGCTCTTTTAAGGTTTAAGGCGAAGCTTTGCAGCTTTTATCAGTGAACTGTCATATAGGGTATGGTGTAGTCGTATATTAATGCAATATTGTTTTTTTCTTCTGTTCATGAAAGCTCTCTCTAGATGAAGCCTTGTTGGGTACGCTTTTGCCTTCAACTATCATAAAGGGTAGTGTGAAGTCGTATATTTGTGTGAACATACTCTTCGAATGTTGTTTGTTAAAACCAAATTCAATTAAAGCTCAAGGCAAAGCTTTGTCGCTTTCTCTTGTGTTTTAAACTGACGTATAGGGTATTGAGTAGTCGTTCATTTGTGAGTTTTTGCTTATTGTTTGTCCGTCGAGTGTCAAATGAAGTTTCGAACTTGTGTCCTAACGATATTGTTGACAAGCATCGGCTTCGAGCTCTGTGTGTGCGTGTGGCTAAGCTGCTCCACAACAAACAACTACACCCCCCCCCCACTCCCCCTCCCTCCCTCCCTCCCTCAGCATACCCTGCCCATATTGCCTAGCCGCTAGCCCCTTATAACTAGCAGTGCCCTATCTCTGGCTGTTGTTGTTGCCGCAATTATTCATAATTCGTGGGCTCATAAAAATAAATGGCTGCTTAACGTAATTGCCATAATTTCGTGTGACTTGACTTTGCCTGCTGGATGCAGGCAGCAGCAACAATAACAACAACAATAACTACAACAATAACTACAACAATAGGAAGAAGAGGAAGAGCGCCACAAGCAGTGGCAGGCGCAGGCGCTGCGGCAGGGGCACATTCACTGAGGGGTTGTCCTGGCCTGCATTCAAGCGATTTTTTACGAGCAACTGCAGCAGCAGCAGCAGCAGCAGCAGTAGCATCATTTGCCCCCTTTTGTGTGCTTGTTGGCCAGTGGGCGTGGCCCAGTTGCCGTACCAAATTAGCGACACATGTGTTTTGTTTTTTTTTGTTTTTGCGGCTGTTCCATTGCCAAAAATGAAAATAAAGAGCACACATTATAATAATCAGGCGCGGCAGCAGCTCGAATATGTTGCGCTGCATCTGTTGATCCTTGCCGCATTCAGTGTCAAGTGGGCGTGGCATTGACTTTTGATATGCCGCGGCCACATTATGGCTATGGCCTATCTGTTCCCTGTCACATTGACGAGCAATTAACACGGCCATTTGCGGTTTGATTTAATTGAAAGCACAACTGTTGCAATTCTCCGATGTTGAATGGCAAATCGGTGGCAAGTCTGCCTCAAGCCTGCCACAAGCTGAGCAAATTTGGGCGCTATTCACGTTAAAAAGCTATAAACTATTTTGCTTATCAAAATATATTATAGATAAATGTTAACCGAGAAGCTAGTCGAACGAAATAAGCCATGAAACTGTCTGTGTGTGAGAGCAGTGAGAGAAGGAGAGAGAGAGAGAGAGGGGAAATTTTTAAGGGACTTCTTAATATAGTTATCGATATTATTCTAATTGTTTTGATCGATATCACCATTTATATGCCCTATAATCGAGAAAGAGGAAGAGGGCGAGGGAGAGGGAGATTTAGAAAGCGGAAGATAGAAAAAAGTCTATTTTAGGTTCTTCTTTTTAATATAGTTATCGATGCAACTCACATTGTGTTGATCGATATCAGCAATAATATATCCTCGAATATATCAGAGATGGAACAAGTTGAGTGAGAGATGGAGAAGGAGATGCAGAGAGAGAGAGAGAGAGAGAGAGAGAGAGGAAAAAAGGAAGAAAAACGGCGAGAACTGTTGGTTTTTTAGGTTCTTTTTCGTATGATAGTTATCGATAAATTTCAAATTGCTTAGATCGATATCAGCATAAAAAAGCTCTAGAACCGATTTAAGATAAGAACCGTTAAAAGGGAGAGAGAGAAACAGAGGTAAGCCCAGATATAGGGGGAGAAAGGCAGTGGAACTAGGCAAATATATATAATTCATTGGATTCTTTTGCTGGAATGTAATTAAAAATAGACAAGAGAGAGGTGTGAAAAACGAGGTGTTAGGTGTGACGCAAATACCTTAAAAATTATAATAATCAATTAATATTGTTCCTCAATTCGAATATTTCTCCGAAGAATTGCTCGCTCATAGAGACTCTATGCTTTTCGTGCCTTGTCTATATATACATATATATCGTATATTCTTATATTCTCTTAATTCAATCCATCTAGCTCCATTCATCCAAAAGTTCCTCTCATCAAGATCTAACCATACTTTACAGTCTATCTCTAGATAGAAGTTCTTTTGCATTTTTATAAACAGTTAGTAAGCGCTTATCAGCGGGTTTTAACTGTTTGCAATTTCCTGTACTCTATTCCCACATCATCATCTTCAGCATCATCATTATCATCATCATCAACATCTTCTTCTTTTTCATCTTCTTCTTATGCCTATATCATTGCCTTGAGCGTCCCCTGGTAACACTTGATGTGACAATCAAACGGCAATTTCTTGAAACACTCGCAAAAGCATCGCAGCAATTGTCAGTTGTTGGCCACAGTAAATGTCCCAGCCTGAGCATGAAATTTCCCAGTATTAATTGACATTTATTTCCCAGTATTGCCCGAACGCCTGCACCAGCGCAGTCTTATGTCGATATATCTTTGGGGCTTTGCGCTGGATATTTGTGTTTTATGCGATATTTGTGCTTAAGAGAAGATTTTTTTTTTTTTTTTAATATTTAAGTGAATTTAATTTGAATTCAATTGGAGCTCTAATTGAACAAAAAATCGGGTAGAAATGGCAAAGGAAGCGAAACGAAGCTTTAGTTCACAATATCTTTTGGAAATCTTGCAAAAGTCATATATACTATATAGATCACTTCCTATGCTTTTCTTGATATATTAACATCTATTTCTTATTATCTTATTCTTTCCTGCTTTTTATTGAAACTTTAGCTTGTATTTTATAGCTTTAGCTTATGTTTTATATCGAATTTCTTTTGCTCTTAGCTGTTACTTATTTCAAATCGTATCTTTATTTTGTTGAACTTTTCTGGCAGCTGTTAAATCGTTTGTTGAATAAAGTTAAATTATCCGCAGCTCTTGATATTCTAAGCGATTTAAGCAGTTCGCAAATTTACAACTCCAGGCACATTTCAAAGTATGGACTTTTTTTTTCTTAGCTTTATTTTTGTTTTGATATTTATTTGCATGCAACTTTAAATTTATTGAAATATTCCGAAAAGTGAACAATAATTGGAATGCAAATAATAACAATCACAACTTAAACCACAAAGAAACGAAGAAACAAATAACAATTAACAAATAAACAAGAAACATTCGCATGAAGAAACGTATCCCAAATAAAAAGTTTCCCAAATTAAGGCAACTTGCACAATGAAACATATGTAAATACAAAATTAGTGCATAATAAGTTATTATATTCGATCAAATAAATCCTTGTCTTATTAATTTTATGCAAAATAAACACACACAAAAACAATCCTAATTCAAGCTGAGCAAATATAACATAATTATGATAAGAAGGAAAATTTTGATTAAATACTTTTTGAGGGTATTGTAATTTCGTCATGAATTGTGTAACTCACAGAAGAAGACATCTCTTACCCCATAAACTATATATATTCTGGATCAGTATGTCATGTCCGTCTGCCTGCCTATTTGTCTGTCCGTTCATCTATCTTTCCCTCCGTCCGTCCGTCCGTCTGTCTCTATGAGAACTAGTCTCTTAGCTTTTAAGCTGTCGTCTTGAAACTTTGCCGAGGTTCGTCTTTCTGCTGCAGACTGTACATATGTCGGACGAATATAACATATAGCTGCCACAGGCACGATTGGTCAAAAACTTTTTGGCTGTCTCAAGATATCTTACACAAACTTGGCACTTATACGTTTTATTATGCTATCTACATATATGCAAAAGCTTATCGACATCGGACAACTATATCATATAGCTGCCATATAGGACCGATCCATCGAAAAGTATGTTTTTGTTTGGCAAAAGGGAAATGTCTTAATGTGTATTACATCTTCAGGGTGCCGAAGATATCCTTACTTTATCGCTTTTTCTTTACTTATTCTTATTATTGGTGATTATTTTTGGTAATTGGACAAAAATAATAAAAATATTAAAAACTAATAACAATAATACCAAAAAAAAGAATAATAATAATGTTAATAACTATAATGAGTAATACAATAAAAATTAATATTAATAATAATAATACTAATACTAATAATAATAATAATAACAATAATAATAATACCAATAATAATAATAATATTATCAATAATAATTATAATAATACTATTAATATATTAATAATATTAATATTAATATTAATAATAATAATAAAAATAATAATAATAATAATAATAATAATAATAATAATAATAATAATAATAATAATAATAATAATAATAATAATAATAATAATAATAATAATAATAATAATAATAATAATAATAATAATAATAATAATATTTTCAATAATAATTATAATAATAATATTAATATATTAATTATAATAATAATATTAATATATTAATAATATTAATATTAATAATAATAATAAAAATAATAATAATATTAATATTTATATTAATAATAATAATAAAAATAAAAATAATAATAATAATATTAATAATAATAATAATAATAATAATAATAATAATAATAATAATAATAATAATAATAATATTTTCAATAATAATTATAATAATAATATTAATATATTAATTATAATAATAATATTAATATATTAATAATATTAATATTAATAATAATAATAAAAATAATAATAATATTAATATTTATATTAATAATAATAATAAAAATAAAAATAATAATAATAATATTAATAATAATAATAATAATAATAATAATAATAATAATAATAATAATAATAATAATATTATCAATAATAATTATAATAATAATAATAATAATTATGATAATACGATTAAAAACTTATAATAATGATACTAATAATATTAAAACTCATATGACTAATACTAATACTAATAACAATAATAATAATAATATTTAAAAATAAACTAAGAGCTCGACGTCCTTCCATATAATATCATGTAAGGAATACATTTAAGAAATAGAAATCCTCTCGTTGGCTCCGCATGGCCTCGTGTCTTTGTGCTTTGCTCTCGTGTTGTTTTTCTTTCTTATATTTTCTGGTTGTTTTTCATATTATTTCCGCTCTTGCGGCATGTGGCAGGCAAGTCTCCCGGGGGCTTATGTTCCTGTTTCCGGCTAGTCAGAAAAACTTTGCCAGCTACCTGCTCCAAAAACTTTTCGCTTTACCAAAAACTTTACTTCGCTTTTCTCTTCTGTTTTCTCGCCTTCCCATTTTTCTATTTCTCTTCTTTTTTTCTGGTTTGCTTTTTAGGCGGTGGGTGGGGAGGGGGGGGGATAGATGGGACAGGGTAACCACAAAAAATAATTAAAATTCATTCATTTGATTTGCAGCTGTGTGGGCGCAGGGTGAAAACTTGCCCCTTCAACACGCTGCAACTGATGGCTGCCATTTTGTGTGCGAGGCAAAAACAACAGCAGAATATAATAAAGGCGAGAAGCTGGCGGGCCGCGGAGGAAAATGGGAAAAACTTTTTGCAACAAACTGTAGCAGAATTAATTAAGTTTTCGTACGCATGAAAATTGTATTAACAACGCGCTGAGCGGCCGACAGGTAAGCGAGGGGACTTTATGAAGAGGGGGGGGGGGGCTTGGCTGTATAGGCAGGCGGATCTGGGTAAGGGGGTGGGGGGTGGGGGGTCAGTGTCGGCCACTGGCGCTGTATGTCATTAATAAAATTAACACCAGCAGACACATGTGACACGGAACAGCTTGACAGAGCGGCTCCATGAGAGACAAAGTGTGAGTGCGTGAGAGGGGGAGAGAGAGGCAGTGGAAGTGCAGCTCTCAGAAGAGTAGCGGCTGCTGCATTGAGAGTGGGTCAGCTTGGGGAGTGGTTGGGGCTAGCTGCAGCAACTGACACAGCAGCAGCGCAAAGAGCAGAGCAATTAAGTAACCTGCCAACAAAACAGTTGACACTGCAACGGGCACAGCAAACAGTGCAGGGGGTAGGGGGGGGGGGGGGTTGGGTGGTGGTGAGCGGGCAACCAAGCGCTGGACAGGTTGGGGGTGTGGCAACCAGGCAACCAGGCAACTGGCGACTGGCGAATTTTGGGGGTGGTTGGCGAGCTTTTGGGCTAACGAAAAAATATGCTTTATAGACGCCCCCACAGCAATGACATTGATTGCTCAGCTTTTAGCCAGCTTTGCTGTTGGTAGGATTGTGTGGGAAGTTCCGGGAGGGGGGGGGGGGTGACATTGCTGTTGGGTGGCTTTGGGATGCTGCAGAGCAAATGGGTTAAGTGCTGCGGCGCTGCTGCTGTTGCAGTCGCAGTCGGCGTCGTCGCTAGCAGCGCTAATAAAATGAATGATTCATGCGCAGGCCACACACACACACACACACACACTCACAGAGACGACTTGAAGCTGTAGCTTCGGTTTGAAGTCGCAGGCGTAGGCGCAGCAGGAGAACGAGGCGTTTATGTTAACAAATTAAAAGCAAATTGGCCGCCGCTGCGTCTGCCGCTCGCATCGGGCTATAGCTAGCTCGCTCGCACCCGTGGCCGAGTGCAGGCTGCAGCTCCCAAGGGTCCAGAGCACACCCAATTTTAATTGAAAAGAGTGCCAAAAAAATAAAACAAATATATACAAATAGATACATATTAAGAAAAACCAAATAGTTAAAACGTTAAGAAACGCGCGCGATTTTCTTAGGCTGCTTGTGTAAATGTAGATGTGGGTGGGTGGGCGGTTGTTGGGGGGCGTAGAAAATATCGTTTTCTAATTAATTGTTAACGAATTTTCATTTTCTATTTGGCGCTGCGAAATTGCCATTTATGGTTATTGGAAGCAGCAAACGTAGCGCAGCGCAGAGGGACTGCTTAAGGGCGTGTGCTTAGGTCGAGGGGAGGGGGGTGGGGGCCGAATTGAATGCGCCGCGTCGACGCTGGCTGAGAGTGGAGCATAATAATTTGATGTGGCGCAAATTGAAAAATGCTGCATAACTCCGCCCTTGGAAAAGTTGCACACACACACACACATACACACGTACGCACGCACACTTGCAGGCGAAAGAAAATTGAAAACTCTTCAAGTCGTTTTTGGCAATGGCGCCTCAGCCACTGCAAAAATTCCCAGTATTCATAAAGCAGCCAAACAGCCAATGAAAGTGCCCAGGCGATAGCTGTTTGTCTCGCTCGCACTCAAGCCGGCGACCAGTGACTCCATATTGAAAATGGCCAGGCACAAGCACACACACACACGCACACACACACTCTCACTCACACAGGCAAGGCAGCATTTCTTTTAAATGAATTACCCAGGGACGACGCCGCAACGTTAGCAGCAGCAGCAGCAGCGCAACAGCAGCGGCAGCAGCAAGTTGATCAAAATTGAAACAGGCGACGCTGCGCATATAAAAATTAAGTGGTTGTTGCTTTTTGATGAATTTCCAGCTCGCTCGCACACACACACACGCACACACACACACACACACGTACACGTACACAAACACCCGCTTACACACTGAAAGGCGAGCGCAACAACATGGCAACAATCTCTGCTTGCGCTTGACTGCGCTGCCGCTGCTCGTTTTGGTTGGTGTTGGTGCGGTGGTTGTGTGCCCCGCTGTCTGGCTCGCTCGTTTCGGCGCGCTCTCTCGCTCACGCGCGCTCTGCGCGCCTGGCGCAGACGTTGACGCTGACGCAGCCGAGCGTGAAACTTTTGGTTTCCTCGCTTGGCGCGTCGTCAGCGGCGCTCAGTTCAAATTGAATTTTCATTGCGAGCGTTTGCGTCGTCTGCCGCTGTTTGCCGCTGTCGCACACACACATAAACTCGCACACACCAACTCGCTCCTTCTCACTCGCTCTCGCCCACTCTCCCTGTCTGTCCAAATATTCGCACACACACGGCTGAAACTATAAATTTGAGAGTCGCGCTCAGTGTGCTGTGTGTTTTGTTTTTGCATTTTTGCATTTTCGCATTTTTGCACGCCGGCCGACGGCAAACGCAACTCTGTGTGTTCCATCAAATTAAATATATCTCTCTATATATATGTATATATGTGTGTGTATATATAAATGTTTATTCTTTTTTTTTGGGGGCACGTTAAACTGCAACTAACGGTAAACGGCGCCCAGATGGGACAAGTGCATACACGTGTGTCCAGTGTTAAGTGCGTGTGCCTGTGCGTCTCCGTGTGTTGAACAACTTTAAGCCGTGGGCCATAATGGTACTAGAGCAACAACAACAGCCAACAACACGAACAACAACGCAGAGCAGAAAGCTCAATAACAATAACAACAACAACAACAACAACAACAACAACAACAACAGCAGCAGCAACAATAACAACTTCATCTTCAAGCAGGAGGACAACAACAGCTGCGACCCAACGGATTTTAAGCGCCAACGAACAAGTCACAGCTCGAGTCACAGCTCGAGTCACAGCTCGAGTCACAGCTCGAGTCACGGTCATAGCCTGCACAGCCATTTGGCCGCCACGCCGCCGCAGCTGCAGCAACGCTTGAGCGGCGCCTCCGCTCCACATAATCCAGCTGCAGCAGCAGCAGCAGCAGCAGCGGCAGCAGCATCAGCCGCTGGCAGCAGCAACAGCAGCAGCAGCAGCAGCAGCGGCAGCATCAGCGCCTCCGTCGCCATGCCGTCGGAGGGACTGCATCCGACGGCCGCTTTGCAGCTTTATGCTGCCGCCGCACAGCTGGCGCCCGGCGGCGTGCGCGTCCCACCCTGGGGCCCCTTTCTGCAATTCAACATGCCCGGCGTCTTTGGCCCGAACGGTTCGTTTTTGGGCCGTCCACGCTTCGAGGCAACGGCCGGCGGACATCCCACCACAGCCGCTGCAGCAGCGGCGGCTACCCAAATGGCCGCGGTCAATGCCAGCAATGCGTTCGCCAATCTCACCGGGCTGAGCGCCGCGGCGCTGCGCAATGTCAGCGCCGCCCAGACGACAGCTGTGGCCGCTCGCCAGCACCGTGGCCACCATACAGCATCGCCTAATGATTGGCAACCGGCAGAGCCTGCCGCCGGCGGGTCCGCCCAGCGAGGGCTCCAACGAGGACGGCGGTAAGTGCATAGAATAGGCCCCGGTTCGGCTTGAATCGAAATACAAAACATATACATAGGTCTTTCGTTGGGTTTCTAGCGAGGATTTACTGCATAAATCCTGTCGAAGTATTTGCAATTGAGCTGATATAGTCGGGTTATCAGAGGGTCTCAGAGTTAACATCCGATCTTCCAGATGATTCATCAGCTTTTTGCTACTCTCATGCACATAAGATCCAGTTCTAAATGCTTTATCATATATATGTACATACATATATTGTATGAATGACAATATCCTGTTATTCCAATTGAAAATCGATTATTTTCTGCCCAGAATTATTTATCGATAATTCAAAAATATGCAATTCTGGTCGAAAGAGTCAGAAAGTTAAAATCTCTTTGTGCTTGCTTTACAAAAAAATTAAATTCGTCCTATAATAGGAGAATAGATATATATGTACATGCCTCTTTATCAGTTATATATAAATATATCCAAATCATTTTCGATAGAAAGAATGGATTATATGTTCTATATGTTTGATAATATATCATTTATACGTGCCTTTATATTTATCGAAAGATCGAGAAAGTCCTACAAAATATTGACCCTAACTCGTACTTCTACAAAAAACTATTGTCTACTTTTTCAACGCAGCTTCTTCCTAAATTTGTATTTGAGCAAACTTTCAAAATATAATGTTTATCTAAAATATAATATATGTCATATATATCATATATATCATATATATCCTATGTATCCTATATATCATATATGCACTATATATCCCATGAATTTTTTGTATCCCGATGACTATACGTTTCAATGTATTCAAAATGTTAATATTCGCTCTCAATGGAAACTCACGATATCGAAGTTATGTCAAATCGAATATATATTATATTTTCGATATCCAAGATAATCATTTACTATTCAAAGTCTAATTGAAGTGGATTCATTTAAGGCTTGCAGTACTCAATGTTTGCTGTGAATACTCGGATCCGGGGCACATCAAAATACCCAAAAATTAAAAAGTCAGGAGTGTTGAGAGAAATTAATATCGAAATTTTTAACCAGATCTGATGAGCTACAACAGCTGAAGTGAAAATCGATAAGAAGTAATTTTCTTGAAAGAGAACGAGCTATCGAGTATTCGAAAGGAACGAAAGACCTGTGCCCAAAACCAATATGGGGCCATTTTAGGAATTTATGATAGTTACAGGGCAACAAGAAAGTAATTCCCATATTTGCAACTAGCTCTTATGGGATCTAGTAGCTAAAGTGATGCTGCGAAGGGAACTCGAGAGTCGTCTCTCTGCCCTAAACCAATATGCCCCATTTCAGGAATTTTCAATGGTTACAGGGTATCAAGAAAGATGAGTTTCAGCAGCTGAAGTGAAGATCGATTTTGATCGATTTTGTAGAAATAGAACGAGTTGTCGTTGATGCGAAGGGAACTCGATTTGCGTGTGGTGATCAGAGAGGCGTCCCTCCCCGTGTTACACAGCTGGGCACAAAGCCAAAACGACCTATTTGGCGACATTTCAAGGGGTACAGGGTATCATGAAGTTAATCAGAAAACCGTTGTTGCATTCGACAGTGGCGTCAGCGGCTCGCACACAACATGGAGGTCAGTTCGCAAACGCCAGTCCTCATCTAGAGCGGGCGGTGCGGTGGGTGAGTGGGTTGGTTTGGTTTGGTGGGACTTTTGCGATTAGACATAGTTAGTTAGTTGGTTTTGATTAAGATTCGTCCGGTTCGTTATCTGATGCACGTAGCAATATGGTAATTCATTCAATTAGCCCGTCCCATAAATGTATTTGGCTTGTCAGTTTTGCCAGTCGCTTGACTTTTGCTACCTAACAAATGTATTTATTAATTTAGCTAATCAGCGAGCGTTTATTATGTAAAATCCGATTGATTTAATTTTTTTCTATTCGTTTATTTATTTTTTATTTGATTTTTTGTCTTTCTTTTCGCATACAAAGTAGCTTTTGGCCCGGCCCGAGAACTGCTATTTAAGCTGAAATCGAAGCCCGGCCCGATGCCTGAAGGTCGCTGCGTATAAAAATGTGTTTAATGAATTGAAATTGGAATTGGAATTCGGATTCGGATTCGGATTCGCAACTGAATGGATGACAATAAGAGTAGTCAGCCATGAGGTGGTCATGTGTCAATTCAGGCACATCATTAGGCACATTTTTAGTGGAGTGCCTACAAGCATTTCCCATTCACATTTCTGACAATCCAACAAATTCGCTGCGATACTTTGTTATGATAACATAAAGAAACGTTTTGTCTGGTCCGAGCCTTTTATTTGGCTGCTTAGATCTGAGGGCTTAAAGTCTGCTTAAATCATCGAATTAGGCCAGCCAGACTTATTGTGATCTAGATAATATGTGAATTGTATTGCAATTGATTTCTCAGTTTTAAATATTACAATTTAGTAAAATGTATATTATATGAATATATATTTTATATATACATATATATTTATTTACCAACATTTATCAAGTTGACGTTTGATTGATCTTTGACATTGTTTAAGAGTTTATATATCCCTATATACATATTTGGCCTCATCTTGATATTGCCATTCATTCGATTTATCGATATATTTTGCTTGATCCTTGGAGACCAGGCATTTCTTAAATCTTCATATTTTCATTAATATATATATATTTATATATTTTGCTTTGCCTTTAGAGAACAGGCCATTGCTTAAATTTTCATATTTCCTCTCCTTCGATTTATCGATATATTTTGCCTGATTCATAGAGACTAGACATTCCTCAAATCTTCATATTGCCATTCATTCGATCGATCTTTAGAGACTTGAAAATCTTGATATTGCATTTCATTAAATTTATAGATATATTTTGCTAGAGCCTTGTCTTTGGGGCATTCCTTAAATCTTCATATTGCCGTACATTCGATAAATCGATGTGTTTTGCTTGACTTTTTAAGTTCATACGATTTATTACATTTAGTTTCTCTTTAAAGTTATCAAAATTTAATAAACAATCATCCTTAACTAAATCTAAAACATTCATAGCTAGATGATTTTATGTGAGAGCATATCATTCAGGCTTTATACGCTGCCATTTAGTTATCTGCAGACAAATTATGCCAATCGATACTCAATAATCATGTTTTTGATAAATATAAAATATCGATAGGCATCGATAACTAGCTTAACCAAGTGTCAACTATACCCTTGTCTATTTATTTATAGCATATATCAATATTTATGGCTTTGCCATTTCCCATAGCTTGCTCCTTTAAACCAATCGAAACGAATTCAGCTATCCAAAAATAATTATCCTGTTCCAGATATCGATATAGATTACAGCACATTATTTAAGATAACAAGCCCATGAGTATTGGGCTTTTAGTTTTCAGACAATCTAATCAATTTTGTTTTCCGCAAGCGAATATTTTGAATTATCAGTATTCGATATTGATTTATGTTATTAAATTAAGCATTTTTCTATTTCCCGATATTATTTTCTAAGTATGTTGTTACATCATAAACTTATTGAAAATATTAAAAAAAAAAAAGGGTGCATTAGTTTTGTGTCAACATTTGTAACAGACATAAGACGACTTTTTCGATCCCATAAGCTATATGTATTCTTGATCAGTATTAACATCGATCTAGCCATGAAGAAAAACTGTGTCGGTTCATAAATCTCTCGGTCTATTCGTCTATTCACGTCAATCTCTGGAACTTATATAATATAGAGCGAAGGCACAAAACAAATTTCCTTCAAGTCATCGATAACTTTTCATGAAATCGATATCAAACCGCAGATATCGAGCTAGAGTTTCACAAAATTTGACAAGCAACTTTTGATTTGGTAGCACAGATGAAGCATATTGAAATTGTTCGCTCAATCGAATGCCACACGAATGCAATGAAAATTTGCAAATGATCGGACATTAGGCACCGAAGTTACTATAGCGTGGGCCTGAGAGAAGAAGCAGCTGACGATAGAGGAGATCTTTTGCTGGCTTTGATTAAATGATGCCACATTTAATAATCACTGAGTTCCCTTGCTCGTGGGCAAGCCTCTCCAGGTCCAGTTCAGGAGAGATTTTCTCACCCCGTCTCGCTCTGTCTCCTGTCTCCTGTCTTCTGCATTGGCTACGGTTGTGGAGCAGAGCAACAATCACTTGGCCCAAATTGATGAGCTCATTCATGCGCTTTGATTGCCGACTCGCTCAGCGGGACCAATGAGGCCGGGCCCAGAGCCAAGCCAGCCGGAGCCGGAGTCGGCGGCGGCGGCGGCAGCGGCGGCGGCTCATTGGCCAATTAGCATTAACAAATGATGGCTAGTTGGTGTAATTATGGCCATAATGCATATATCCAATGTGCCGGTATGCGACGCGATCTGCGGGGGGGGCTTTAGCACGTGGGCGTGGCTCGCAAGGCGCGTTCTCCAAGTGAGCAGCTTTTTCTTGTGTTTTTTCTTCTTCTCATTTTTGTTTTTTCTTCTGCTGGCTATTAACTGCACTTTGCCAGCGACTGCGGGGTACGTTTAATTAATTGCCAAGCAGCGCGGTAACGATGGCTAGAGAGAGGGGCGATGGGGGTGGGGTGTGGGTTGGCGGGCGTGGCATGCCCAGACAGCGCCCACTTCCTGCGTCGCCATTTTAAAATGTAATTATTAATTTGATTTGATTCAATTTGATTAGCCAACGCGCGATGGCAGATAGTCCCGAGTCTCCCCAGCGCCAGCGCCAGCGCCAGCACCGTCCGGCCCCCTCGCCCCCTCCTCGCCAACGTGGGCGCAGGCAACAGCTGTGGGTGGGGCGTGGCATGGTGTGGTGGGTGTTGGGATCGGTTCAAGAGTGGCTGGCGTTCAAGGCAAGGGGTTAGAGCGGGGCACGCTTCAGCTGTGTCGTTGCCAATGCTCATTAATCATTTTGCGGCGCGAGCTGCAAGAAATGAAAAACGCTTGCAACGTGCGGCAACGTCATGTAAAAGGGAGGGGGGGGGGGGGGTGTGTGTGTTGTGGGGGTACATCAACAACGAAGTGTACATGGCCATGCTCCGCTTTTCTTTTTGGCTGCTTTTGCTCATTTCATGCCGGAAATGAAGAAACTGTCATAAAACGATCGAAATCATTTATCATGCGATTTTTCGGCTTGGCGCCGCCATTTTGTTTCGTCTTCTGCTGCGGCTGCTGCTGTTGCTGCTGCTGCTGCTTCTTCTTCGGCAACTGTGCTTTTGCTGTTATTCGTAATGAATTTGAAATGAGCTAAAGGAGTTGACAGCAGCAGAGGCAGCAGCAGAGGCAGAGGCAGAAGCAGAGGCAGAAGCACTTCCGCCTCATGAACGACGTCTGACAGATGATGAATCGCTGCTGGCAAATAGATTTGATTTCAATTTGAAAAGTATTTCCGTCTCGTAATGAGGTTTTTGGGTCAATGGAGTCAATGGGGTCCAAAACGGACGGAAATCAAGTTATGCTATGCTAAGTATAATAATTACATAAGAAAGTTCTCTAATCAGTTAACAGTGACTAGGCTCAAAATAACGGACAAGTTTACGGATGCGACATAAAGAAGAATTAATCAGTCAACAGACCTTTACGGAAGCGATATAAAAGGTAACTTAATTATAAAGAGAGAGAGAGAGAGTGAAAAAGAGAAAATTAAAACTGTGAAACTAGAGTACAAGACAAGACAACAGCTAGGTACACACGTTTACGAGAGAAAGAGAGAGGAGAGAGAGAGAGAGAGAAGAGAGAAAATTAAATAAGTTAAACTTGAGTACAAGAATAACTTAACTTAATTAAAGAGAGATTGATAGTGAGAGGGAGATATATATGTAGAAAGAGAGAGAGAGAGAGAGAACGATTGTGGAACTCGATAAATAAATGGGCTCCTAGGGGCATTTGTTACTTGATTAATGCTCAAAGCTCAAGAGGCGCACAGTAGAAAGGAAAGCAAAAACGTTTACGGATATGATACAAAGCATAATTGATTAAACAAAAGCTCGCGAGTGCGCATATGTTTTAAAGGAATAAAGCCCCTTTCATTAGGAATATGCACAAACATTTACGAGTGCGATATTAAGCAGAACGTTTACGAACGCAGCACAAAGCAGAATGGGAAAAGCAAGAGAAGCAAATGGCAGGGAGAGAGAGAGAGAGAGGGAGGAAACGCGTATGAATGACATGCATGAATTGAATGAATGGCAAGCTCAGATTAAATCAAATCATTCTCTGCAACTCGAATCGCATGTTAGCCCTGGGCATTCGCATTGCTCGAGTGTGTGCAAGCGTGTGCCCGTCTTATTTTGTTTTTATTCAATTCAATTGAGGTGCTTTTGATTAGCATGCAGCCAGCATTAAACATTTGCCTTTGCCTGCAATTAGGTATTAGCTTCTAGAAAAAATAGCCCCCCAATCAACCTGAAACGGGCGACACACCCTTTTGACATCGAAATTTTCTCAACTTCTTTCTGACACGACCCCCGCACATTGCTTGTAGTTGTTGCCTTAATTTTTATGACTTAAGTGGCCCGCGCGTCCTGTTCGTGGCGTGGACGGGGGCGTGGTCGGTGTCGGGGGCGGGTGCTATGTTTTTTTTTGGGGGGGGTGTGTAACTGTTATATTGCTCGGCTGACGCGCGCTGTAAACGAACTTAATATGCCACGGAATGTGTCTGTGGCATGCATGCGGCTCGTTTTCGCTGTGATTTTGTATGCCTTTGCAAATTGCCATGCTGCCTGCAGTTTGAGGTTAGGGCCGTTCGTTCGTTCGTTCGTTTTGCGGCGTTGCCAAATTGCAGAGCAATAGCAATGCACACGCCTGAAAGATGGTGCCAGGCTATTTTTGCACATTGCACATGGCACTTGGCGCACGGTGGGCGCAATAATCATAATAAATTTCAATTATCCTTTTGCAGCACAAATCACAAAATACCGCCCGTACACCCCACACCACACACACACACACACACACACACACACGTTCCGCTCGACAGCAATGGCATAACATGAATTATGTGCGCACACACACACACACATGAGAGCGAGTGTTATTATTAAGTCATTTGAATGCACTTTGTGTGCATGCCAGACTGCCTCACAAAACGCACTCACACACACACACACACTCACACACACGCACACACAATCATTGAAATGTGGCAACGCTGCGCCCTTTGGCAGTGCAAACGTTTTGTTTGGCGTTTGCCGTTTGTCGCTTTGCTTTTAATGTCTCTATTATTGTTGTGTATTTGGTGTTGTTATTGAGTTATTAACACACACACACACACACACACACGCACTCGCACACACACTCGCACTGACCGTCGCGTCGCGTCGTTTAAAACAAACGAGTTTTTTGTCGCTTTGGCCAAGCGTTGCGGCAAAACGTTACAGCGCCTTGCGCATAATTAGATACACTTAACAGCGAAATGAACGAAACCATTCATTAGGGGCGTGCCCCAGTTGCAACAAGCGGTGTTAGTTCTTAAGGGAGCGTGCGCCCATTAGGCGCTCGCTTGCTCTAAGGATATGTGCCTGCGTGTGTGTGTGTGTGTGTGTGTGTGTGTATGTGTGTGTGTGTGTGTTTGTGTGTGTTTGTGTTTACAAAGTGGCAACATTCGGCGCGAGTGTGTATTCATTTTGTGCATGAATAATTTAAAGTTATGTAGCGAATAATTTCAATAAATTTGTGTTCATTCTATATGCGCTATTTAAGCTTATATCGAATGCGCTCAAAGTGAATAAATGCGAATGCATTCATATGGTTTGGTGGGCAGAGGTGCACACTACAATAAAAGTTCGCTCAAACAAGCACATTCGTGACATTCAAAACAATCAACTTATTTAAATAATTCAAATCGTTTTATATAGCACTTTATCCTCAAAAAAGGACAACTTCAATTTAATATCAATGTAAGCCAACCTTTGAGCCTCTGAACCACTTTAAAAGAAAAATGGAACCCAGTTTAACCAGAAAAAAAAAATCTTAAAAATTGTAAATATGCCCGCTCAAGAGGGCATTCGAATCGGAAAAAGAATCAAGGAATTTGTCCCATTCATAAATTCAACCCTTACTTAAAAACTGAACAATATTTCAAATCGAATCAAATGGAATCAATATACAAACAAATTACCTTAAGTCATAAAATTAACATAAAAAATGAGGAAAATATATTCTAAAATTTCAGAAATTATTCAAATACAGCTAATTCAAAAGACAGTAATTAGAAAAAAATAAAGAAATATAGAAAAATATTTTCTATTTCTTCGAAAAAAATGTTCAAATGTAGCAAATTATTTTTGAGTGCAAGTTGTAAAAATTGTTAAAAGAAGCAAATAGAAAAAATAAAAGATAAAGAAAATATTTTCTGAATTTTCGAAAAATGTTCACATGCAACAAATTATTTTTGCGTACAGTTTGTAAAAGTAGCTGCAAAACTTGATTTTCGAATATGTGTACATTCTGTGCCAAGTACAAACTTGAGCCGAACAGCTCTATGCAACTGACCCGTGCTGTTTTATTTAGTTATTTTTATTTTATTTTTATTTTTGGGGCCAGCCTGAAAGCGTCTCGAAACGCAACACCTTTTTGGCTTTTGTCGGCATTTGTGCGATTCTCTTAGCCCGATCGCAGTTAATTTGATAAATTGCCAAGCTCTTGCATGCAGTTCGGACCCTAAGCTGTGTGTGTGTGTGTGTGTGTGTGTGTGCGTGTGTGTGTGCCACGCCCCCTGTTTGGGCATATAGAAAACTATGCGAGGCAAAGGAAAGGTCCAAATAGAAGCGTAATTAAATTGTTTTGTATTGCAAATGGGAACTGCCAGCCAGGATGTGGTAAATGTGTTAAACGAGGCCATAAGGGGGTGGTGGGGCAGGGCAGGAGAGGGCTAACGGGGGGTTGGGGCATATGTGTGCTCTCGGTGTGGGCATGGATACATTCTATCAGGGACCGCTGGGCGCATGTAATTGAAATATATGATTATGAATATTTATGCATTTTATGTGTATTTTCTCTAATTGTATTTGCATCTGTATTTTGTGTGTGTGTGTGTGTGTGTGCTGTATAATGTCTTTTAAGTTAATTTAAATAATTTACCAACACTTGATTAGGGTGCCGTTTAGTGGGATAACAAAGCGTTTGGCATTAGTTTCAAGCGAAAAGGGTTCACAAAACGGCCACAAAATAAATAACAAAATTCAGAGCGAGCCAGTCCGGAATCCTTCCCTCTGCACTGTGTCCGTCTGGGCATTTTTGGCCTCAGTTTTAGTTTGAACAACCGCAATTAGTTTCAATAATAATAGCCACAAAAAAATAAAAATCCATTCCACATGTTGCAGGCTTTCCCGGCGACGGCGATGACGACAGCAGCGCCGCGAAGCGTCGACGCTCGCGCACAAACTTCAACTCGTGGCAGCTGGAGGAACTGGAGCGCGCCTTCTCCGCCAGCCATTATCCGGACATATTCATGCGCGAGGCACTGGCCATGCGTCTGGACCTCAAGGAGTCGCGAGTTGCGGTGAGTTCAGTTTCAATCGCTCGAGCGATGTGTCGTCTGCCCCTCTGGCTCGCCAGCTCTCCCATTTGTTGGCCTGTGTTGGGCATCTTTGCTGAGATTATACGCTTTGTTCCAGATAGGTATGGTTCCAGAATCGACGTGCCAAGGTGCGTAAGCGCGAACACACCAAAAAGGGTCCCGGACGACCCGCACACAATGCACAGCCGCAGACCTGCAGCGGCGAACCGATTCCTCCCAACGAGCTGAAGGCTAAGGAGCGGTAAGTTTTTATAGACTTCTTTTCTTAAATGGGCTTTCAGTCTGGCAAATTCTCAAATCCCCTACTTAAGCCTAGCCAAAAAACCAATATTAGCTAAAGCCAATATTAAGAATAGCTAAAAGTAGCTGAATTAGTTTTCTGTGCACAAAATGGCAATAAACAGGCTTGCCAAAGAAAAATAGCTAAAGCAGTTCAAAATGTGTAATGCTTCCCTCCAAATTTAGCTAGAAAACTTGAGCTGCCATAGAAATAGCTTAGACACTTAATAATTTTAACTGTTTTTATGCGAAATTTAGCTACAAAGTTTGTGAACGAGCTGCCAAAAAACTAGCTAAGCCAGATTAAAATTTTATAGTTTTCCCTCCAAATGTAGCCGCCAGAAATCTTGTCATTGGGCTAAAAAGAACTAAACCCGATAAAAGCTTCAAATATTTTCAGTCCAGTTTAGATAATTAAGATAATCAGATAATGTCAGATAATTTCAGATATTCTAAGCAGACTTGTTTCCTAAAAAAAGGGGCAGAATCGGATCGAATTGGGACAACTATATCATATAGCTTTAAAGGAAGAGGCATTAAGCATAGGAGATCAGACTGAAAGAAGGTCGAAAACAGGAAAGGTGGTTGATAATCTTTGCCCAGCTCTCTAGAAACTTCTGGAAATTGGCTTGGATGCGAATGCTTACATATTGTTTTGTCTTTCCTTCCGATATTTGCAGTGCGCGACGGCGCAAGAAGCTGGCCAAGGCAATCGATAGGCAGGCGCGCAAGCTGCAGGCGAAGGGCATCACCGTTGACCTGGAGGCGCTCAAGGCCGAATACATATCACAGCACAAGGCGAATGGCACGTTCTCGGACTCCGATCTGGAGGACGATGGCATACAGATCGATGTGGTCGGCGGCACCGACAGCGACGACGAGCTGGACAGCGATGCGGTCAGTCCACCCCGCATGGGCGCCGGCCATCACGGTCTGTCCCATTGCGGCGGCGTCCTGGACGCCGACGGGGACAGTTCACGTGCCGGCAGCTATATTGGCGGCGGCGGCAGCCTGGGCAGCCCCAGCTCAGCAGCCCCACCGACGCTGCACAACAGCAGCAATGGGGCAGGTGGTCCAGGTGGTGCAGGTGGTGCTGCTGCTGGGGTTGGCTATATGCATGCGGAGCAGTCGGATGCTGGCGATGCGGAAGAACGGGACTCGTTGTCAGCACAGGAATCGGCATCGCCCAAAACGCTGCTCTTTCCGGCCAAGGCATTCCATCAACTCAACCTGCAGAGCACACAGCATCACAGCTCGGCGGCGGCAGCGGTCGCCGCAGCGGCCAATCTTGTCCACCAGACCTCGCCCATCAGCATGCGGCGCAGCAATCCGTTCAGCATCGAATCCCTGCTCTTCAACAACACGTGAGGCAGTCCAGCTGGTCAAATACAGTTGGATTTGCATCTAGATCTGAACTGGGCCGGGGTCTGCATCTGGGTCTGGACTGGGTCTGGGTCACGTGCTTGGGCTCGCTTCAACCTAGCCCGAAAAGTCAGCTGGGAGCTATTTGACCCAGGGTTGGGTTGTCTTTAACTATAATTTCCTTGTCATTTGAATTATGAGTTCCTAAATGTTTTTGCTCATTTCGTGTTTGTTTTTTTTTCTGCTCTTTGTTTTCTTTTTCGCTCTTATCCTTAATCTAAATATAATCTATCATCATTTAAAAGGGTTTTCTTTGACTTTTTCCCACTGGCTTTTACTATTAGCTTATACTTTCATACATTATTCCAGTTCTGGGCTCCGAGCTTAAATCTAGCTAAGTGATTTTATTTATTCCAGTTTTTTTTTTTTTTTTTTTTTTTAATTGTTCCAAGAGAGACTAAAATTAGCTTCGTAGTGCGCAGTTTATATTCTTTTTAAGATATGCTTAAAACAATTTTTTTTAAACAATTTTTTTCCCCCAATTTTTTTGTGTGGCTAAGCAATGCTTATAAGAAATGGTAATATTAACGATAAATATTATATATATATATATACATATATACAAAATATGAGAATAAGTTTTTTTTTTTCTGCCTGAGTGTGTGTGTGTGCGTGTGTGAGTGTGTGTGTGCGTGTGCGTGCATGTGTGCGTGTGTGTCTGTAAAAATGTAATTTAAACTAGCAAAAAAACAAACAAAAACAGAAAAAAATATAAAGAAAAATAAGTGCATTTTTTTTTGTCCTGTTTAAACGACTTTGCTGTAAAAAAAAGTGAGCAAGAAGAAGCAGTACATATTAAATATAACACATATGAGACACACAGAATATTACAAATAGAATGCAAAGTACATATATTGTATTTAAAAATAAATAAACAAAAATATTGTCCAACAAAAATAAAAATAAAAAAAAAACAACATATTGTAAAAACAAGCAAAAAAAAAAAAACGACACTAAAATAATGTTTTTTTTTTGTGGTCATATAAAATTGGCAAAGAATTCAATAAAATAAAATGAGAACAATATAAAATGGCATGAAAAATACGCATAAATGAAGCAAACGTGTTTTTTTTATCGGAAGCGAATGTGCAGTTAATGGACTCGCGGCTTTTATGCAGCGTATTAAAAATCGGCTTGTCACTCGGCACATAAAAATATGGCATAAACCAATCAATTGCCAGCTGTAAAAAATACAAATACAAAGCGAGAAATGTTCTGCGAGTGCGAACCAATAGATGCACATCAAACTGAACCTAATGGGGCGGGCTGGAGAGAGTTTTCCACTCTTCTTGGTATCGGATACACCGAGGGGAGAGGAGAGGGAGAGAGAGAGAGAGAGGAAGAAAGAAAGGGAGTGCGAGTAGAGCAGCAAGCAGATTCGACTTTCTTGCTGCACGCATAATGTTATCTTCAAAGGATACCTAAGTAGAAGAAGGAGACATCTCTGCTGTCTGTTAATACATATCGATATTTATCGATGTTTGCGTATATCGATTTTTATCGTTATTAAGGTACAAGGATTGAACAATGCCTTGCCTGGCGCATAAAGCTTACACATACTTAGTGTACCTCTAATCTGACTACACAGTATTTTCTGGTCAAGTTCATAAAACTGTTTGTCCTGGCTGACTGACTGACTGACTGACTGACTGACTGATTGGTGATCAACGTACAGCCCAAACCGTAAGAGCTAGCAAGCTGAACTTTTCACTGTAGTTACCTTATGTGAAATCGGGAAATTCCACCCTGTGTGGAAAAATCGCGAAAAACGTTTGTATGAACCTTTTTTGTGTACCGTCGGATCGGTTAAAAATTGATTTTCAAAGATCTTTGAGAGAATTTATTTTTAACGTGCCACGGGCAAGGTCGGGGTATATCCTATATAGACAAAGATTAAAATTTCCCACACCTATAACTTGGTCAAAACTCAACCGATTTTCAAGAGGTTTGGGTCTTTCTTCATGGATTGGCTTCTAGATCAATTTAGCATCTTAATCTGGCAACATTATTCTTAGTCCAAATTCATGTCAAAATGCTACCCCCAAATATCCTATATAGACATAGATCAAAATTTCCCACCCTATAACTCGGTCAAAACTCAGCCGATTTTCACGAGGCTTGGGTCGTTGTTCCTGGTTTCGCCTCTAGATTAATTTTGCATCTAAATACGACAACCTTATTATGGTTTTAAGTTTTTTCCGATTTGCTTTAAACTTATATTCGAAGCTCCTCATAAGAGCTTAATGAATATTTGTTTCTCATCTTCAAAGATCTTTGAGAAAATTTATTTTATACTTACCACCGGCAAGGCCGGGGTATACCCGCTACTATATATATTTTAGGAAAGAGTATCAATAAATTGCGGAAAGGGTAGGAGGAAGCGTAGGAGGAACATAAATGTCTGCCAGAGTATTTCAGCTTTTGGCGTTCAGAGGATTGTTGCAGCGGCAAATTAAAAAAAAAAGTGTTTTTTTAATTAGCGCCTTACTATGCGCTTCTCATGAATTCAAATAAGACTTAGAAGATTTCTTGGCTATCTAATAAATTTTATCACTGTTATACTCTCCCTCTAATATGGACTCTTACACAATCTCTCTTTCTCCCCCTCTCTCCTTCCCTCTGTGTCTGACATACTAATAGATAATAATCGGATTTAGATGCAGGATATATGTGCAGCTAACTGTGGAGTCAAACAATTCAAGAGAGAGAGAGAGAGAGAGAGAGAGAGAGAGAGAGAGAGAGGGAGTTATTTGGAGAGAGCTAAAGAAAATCAAACAGAGAATAAAGCTAAAGCTAATTGGCGGCAGCTGATCAACAGGCTAATCCCCCCACAGTCCGCTTGCCACAGCTAAGTATCTCCATCACGGCGATTACAGACGACGTTGCATGCCACAAAATGTGTCAATTGAATTTGCATTTAGTTTTTGGGGGCACAAGTTGCGGTACGCTACAATTAACCGTTTAAACTTTAAGCTTGGTAAGTTTAACTGGTTGTTGTTGTTGTTGTTGTTGTTGCTGTTGTTGCTGCACAGCGTGACGTCGACGTCGACGTCAACGTCGACTGCGGCCGCTTTCATGGGAATTTGTGGAGTTCATTTCATGGCAATTTTATTGCTTATTAATTTTTCAGTGTTCGCGCTTTGATTCTTGTTGTTGTTGTTGTTGTTGTTGTTGCTGCTGCTGCTGCTGCTGCATGCTGTTAATGATTCCGCGTGTTGCTGCCACACACAACCCCCCCTCCCCCATCCTCCCCCCCTGCTCCACACACTGTTTGCGGCTGTCGATGCTGCCCCTGTTGATATGATTATTACGTTTATGTATTTTAATAATTGTGCATGATTTGAAAGATTTTCTCTCCCAATGTGTGTGCCCCTCTCTCTCTCTCTTGTGTGTGTGTGTGTGTGTGTGTGTGTGTGTGTGCTGCCAGATCTTAAGTTTGAGCTCCGCTCGAACTCGACTCCATGCGATCCTCCAGTTTGGTTTCGGGTCTTTTTGTGGTCGTGTGCCCCCGTCGCGCGTCCATAACTTTTGTGGCTCAATTACTTTTCGATGCAAATCAAATTGGTCGCCTTTTAACTATTCTTCACACGTTTTTCATTAAATATTTTCCACCTTAAACCCTTTGCCATGCAACAAACAAGAAAGAAAACAAAAATACTCTGCTTTGCCTCATAATTTTACGGATTCAGCCTTTTCTCTATCTGCATCTGGTCTGCCCGTGTATCTGAGCATTGTAAATGAGTTTGTATCGAGCTGAATAGTTATTTTTGTTTGCCTCTTTTTTTTTTTTTTGTTCATGAATTGTTGTTTATTTGCCTCATAGCTGACGGCTCGGGCACACTCGACAGATCCGATGTGCTACCTACTTATAATATCGTAATACTTACAAGCTCATTCAGCTAATTAAGTTCTTCCAACTGTCGGATGGGTTTCATATGTTGGAATTTATTTGGGTTATTTCAGTTATCATCTATTTTCCTAATGCATGTTCCATCTGATAACTCCTGATTTAAATAACACATTTCAATATTGTTTCAGTTCATAATGTTGTTCAGTTTATTTCATATTGTTATCCGTGTTAAAGTCTTGTCCCGTGTTTTGGAACATTCTTCCTTAAAGAAAATGATCCTGATAATAATAAAGTATAATAAATATATATATAAATATAAATATTGTAATAAATAGTATATTGTTCGTTTGAGATCGCAGTATGTTTATATATATATATTTATATGTATTTCATTTTTAAGCTGGAAATAACTTATTAAGGTTGTCATAAGCTTAACATTAGGTAGATATTAGTTTCTCATATACCCTACGCAGAAGAGCTTGAGCTTAAGCATTTCTTGAACACGGCTTTCCTAGTTATTCAAACAGTTATATATAATATCTTTTTGAATGCACATTAATATGCATAGATTCATATATATATGTATATATACTGCGATCTCAAATGAACAATATACTATTTATTAAAATATTTATCGCGCAATCGTGCACAAACAGCTCATATAAATCGATATGCCCGACCCCAAATGCTGTGCACCCTACGTTATAGCGCTTAATCGAAATCAATAAAGTTATTAAAACGACGCTTTTAAGTTTTCTGTAACAGATTCTTAAGCCAACAACTGAATAACAGCGCAGCAACAATGCGGATTAACGCTTCATCATAAACAGCAACAACAGCAACAACAACAACAGCAACAACAACAAAAACAACAATAACAGGAACAACAACAACTGATTGTCATAATTATGGGGCATTTTGGTGTTTGCCGCTCTCTTGAGCCACAACCTTCAAGACTTTTGTTATGTTTTTGTTTTTTTTTTATTTTTCAGCATATACCCTGTACATATTAAAAAAGGGCATCAATAAATTTTGCAAGTGTATGTAACACAGTTAAAACTCTTCCAGCGGACAGACTCCTCTTGAGCGGACAAAGGATAGCAGACGCTCACTGTCCGCTCAAGAGAGTTGATAAGAGTTGGCAACCATAAACAGATCACGTTCTATAACCGAATGTCCTGCGTTGCCCACAAATCGATAAATATCGATTATCAATTGCCGTTATTTGTTTCTGTCCCGGCGACTAACCGAGTTTTCTTATCCGACTTTAGAGAAACGCATTCACACAAATTTATATTTTCGTTGATGACTTCTCACATTTGCTCAAAATCGATAAATATCGAAATAGCATCAAATAATGGAACGCATCAAAGAGTACATTTTCGACCCCTTATATACATATAGATCAGAATCAATAAGTTTCTCGGTTTCGAAGTTCAACTTCACGAAAATGTCCAGATCGGCGTACTATAGCACTATATATATGGTCACAAATTGGATTTTATATAGAAAACATATCTGTTATTCAAAATATCCTGAGCAAACTTTTTGTGTACTTCACTTTGCAACCTACATATAGGGAAAATCAAATCAAGATCGAACTAGTATATCATTAAGTTCTACGGACAGAAACGGTCGAAGGATACATTTTAGAATAAGAAACAATTCTGTTATTTAAAAAAGTCTGAACCTATCTCAGCTATTGTTAGTTTCACTATTGTGCTAACATATCTGCGATATCGTATCAGATCGTACCACTCCATCATATAGCTCTTATAGGAACAAATGGAGGAAAATGAAGCTTTTGTACAAAAGCACTTTCTAGTCATGTGCTTTTAAGGGTATTTAAGTTTCGGCTGTTAATTGTGTGTGTTACGCCAGTTCCAATCTGGATGCAGGGTATCTGTTAGTCGTGCACACTTCGCTGTTGCTTTTGATGTGCGGCACGGTTTGAGTTTCAGTTTTTGGCTCGTTGTTGCTGCCGCTTCCATTTCAATTTCGCAGCGGGAGCTGCCACTCACACACACACACACACACACACACACACGCACACACACACGCACACACACGCACAGATAGAGGGAGCACATTGCTAATCAAAGTGTTTATCGTGGCCGATCGTTGAGTATTATGATCTTGATGCCTTAATTTATTCACACTCTTTGGAAGCGAGGCTCGGAACCTGGCCAACGGCTGGTGTTAATCTTTGCGCCTCACTGTTTTGAATCTCGGCGTTTTCTATTTACTTTCGAGCGCTTTTCAATTTTCACAGCTGGACTCCGCGGCGAGGGGCGGCCAAGGGAATGGAAGCTCATGATCAGGCATGGCCACAAAAAGGCGAACAATGTTTGTAATTTATTTCATTGTGCGATGATTAGCAGGCATTTCTTTAAAGATCGAAACGAGGCGGGAGCCGAAGTCGAAGCTGGAGCTGGAGCTGAAGCTGAAGCTGGAGCTGAAGACGTCGTGATTTTGTGCTCCACTTTCATTGTTTTGATTTGGAATTTGATTTTCATCATATATAGTTAAAAATACATACATATGTATGTGTGGTTATGGTCTGAGCAGCCGAGCCGGGTCGAGCCGGCTTATTAGCTGATAGTTATGGCCGAACGAGTAGTTTATGGGCCTCGAGAGCTGACTTTTTATGGGCTGCCTCATCCGCTGCATTGTCCGTGGTGCTGGGCAGGTAGCTCGCACCAAATTGAAATTGAGAAAACAAGAAGCAGCAGCAGCAGCAGAAGCTACAACAACAACAACAACAATATGTGGCTAAAAACCTGGCTGGTAGATGAGAAAAATCTGAGCATATTGTTATAATTGAGTTTTTGCCCACACGCTGCCACGCCCACAGCAACCGCAGCCCGCATCGAGCATAGCAGATGCCGGGGTTGGCGCTGACACCAAATATCATAATAATGAACTCAAGTGCGTGTAGCCGAGCACGGTGCCCCGGCACAGGGGTTGGGGCAGGTGGCTAAGGGACAGTCGCTGGGTGACAACCCTCGGCGCGGGCGCGGGCGCGGGTGTGTGGCTGACTTTTAATTTACTTCAAATCCGTACTCAACTACATGGCCCCCGGGGGAGTTGTTGCTGTGGCAAGTGGCACGTCCACATAACACACACACACACACACAAGCGCACACACACAGAGAGAGCGGCGCATACCTTGACGCGACTTTTGACTTTGGCCAACGGGTCGCCGCGACAGGCCCAAGCACAAACAACCACCGGCGACCAAGTCCTGTTGGCCTGCTCACTAAACAACAGCATTTTTGGGACAATAGTGTCAAAGGACATCAGCTACATCAAATTGGTCTATTTGTTTTAATAGAAGAATTTAGAGCACTAACCAGAAATAGGCATCAGTGTAGGAATTCGGGGCTAATATGTGACATTTATAGGAAATGTTTCTTATACAAGGCTGGAAACCAATTCAAATGAGGAAACCAGCCAGTCAGTCAGTCAATCAATTAACCCATCAGTATGTCAATCAGTCAGTCAATCAATATTTGGGCAGTCACTCGCTCAGCTAGTCAATTAACTAGTCCATCAGTCAGTCAGTCAATCATTTATTCAGTCAGTCCGTCAATCAGCCTATCAATCACTCAGTCAATCTGTCATTCAGTCAGCTAACCAGTCCGTCAGTCAGTTAGTTAATCAGTCTGCCAGCCAGTCATTCAATCGGTCAGTCATTAGATCATTCAGTCGCTCAGTCAATGTGCCAGTCAGTCAATAAATCAATCAGCCAGTCAACTAAACAGTTAACTGACTGGGTTAGTCAATCTGTCAGTCAATTAATCAGTTAGTCAGTCACTCACTCAGTCAGTCAGTCAATTAGTTCGTCAGTCAGTCAGCCATTTAAGCAGTCAGTCAATCAGACAGTCAATCACTGCGTCAATGTGCCGGTCAGTCATTAAATCAGTCGGCCAGTCAGTTAAGCAATCAATCAATCAGTCAGTCAGTTTACAATCATGCAGATGATCAGCCTGTCATGGAGTCATAAAATCAGTCAGTCAATCAAGCAGCCAACAAAATCAATCAATTTTCAGTATTTTTTTTTATTTAATATTTTTAATAATATTTTCGGCATTTTGTTGGACAGTGTAATAAGCCAACGAAGTTTTCATATTTGCCAACAATCACTGCGTTTTATTCACCCTCCCTCTCTCACCCATTGCATATTTCTATTGCGCTTATTCTCTCGCTTACTCTCTCTCTCTCTCGCTCGCTCTCTGTCGCCTTTTCTCTGGGTTTCTCTCTGCGCACATCATTAATTTGTTATACGGAGATTATCTATTTTTATTGTTATTAATGGCAAACAATTTATTAAGCTGCGAGAAGAAGGACTCACACATGCTGAACCATTCGGCCGAGGCTCGCCGGAAGGAACGGGCATCAGGATGGGCGGCCGGGGGTGTGGGTGGCGCGGAGGTGGGTCGCAGATGTAGTTCGAGTCATGTAAATCAACAAATTTCACTAAACTACGTGCGGGTGTTGTGCAGATGGATTGCTCATTATGTATGTGGGCGGAGGGATGAGTGTGGGCGGGGGAGACAGAGTAAGAGACTGAGAGAGAGAGAGGAAGTGGGAGACTTCGACTTAGAAAAGGCAGATGGACAAACAGCAGCGGGGGAAACGAAATGAAAGCGAGCGCTGCGCAAGGTGTTGACGTCCTGCAGTTTGTGCCACAGTTTCTGCTGCTGCTGCTGCTCTAGCTGGTGGTTGTGGTTTTGGTGGTGGTGGTGGTGGTGCTGCTGCTGCTGCTGGTGCTGCTGTCGGTGGTGCCAGTCCGGATGCTCATTAGTATGCGTAGCGCCCACAAAGCTGTTTATTAGGGTCATTAGCGGCGCCTCTGAGCTCGGCCTTTGGACGCATTGCCTACGAACAGGAGCAGAAGCTGCCCGGAACTCTAACTGGAGCGCACTTAAATGCTTCAGCCACAACACACACTCACACACACTCATACGCAGAGGCACTTGGCAGGTGTTAGGTAATAGAAAACGGAGGAGGTTCCTAGCCGCCTAGTCTCTCAGGCTGCCTGTTTGTAGAGCGGAAGTCAAATGCTGTTTATCGCAGCAAGAGCTCTTAGGGGGTCCTACCTGAGACAACTTCATCAACGCCAGAGGATCAGCACGAGTTTAAAACAAGTAAGTTAACAATAAGGTTGCAGTATTGCTAGCTATCGATTCGTACGATATTTTTATCGATATTAAGAGTAGCTCATCAGCTTTACAATCATCTCCAGCCCTGCAATGCCCTTTCCCTCCTTTGTAGCCTTAACTTATTAGGAAAAAGGAGATTTCATGTTGAAAAGTTAGATATATAGCTATATCAAGAACTATATATAGCTATATATAACTAATTTCCTATATATATTATAGCCCCTTTAATCCGCATTCTCAAGTCTATCTGTCAATAGAATGGCAATGCCTTACAACAGCTACTCCTATGCCATCTCCACCCACCCAACCGCCCGATCCCCCTTTCTCTATCGTTGAGCAACGGCTGCGAAATGCGGCACAGCGAAAATAAAAAAAATAACGCGTAAAACTATTTTCGGCATGCCGAAGATTAAATACCCTGTCTATATCTATATCTATATCTATATCGATAGCTATATCTATATCGATAGCTATATCTATATCTATATCTATATCTATATCTATATCTATATCTATATCTATATCTATATCTATATCTATATCTATATCTATATCTATATCTATATCTATATCTATATCTATATCTATATCTATATCTATATCTATATCAATAGCTATATCTATATCAATAGCTATATCTATATCTATATCTATATCTATATCTATATCTATATCTATATCTATATCTATATCTATATCTATATCTATATCTATATCTATATCTATATCTATATCTATATCTATATCTATATCTATATCTATATCTATATCTATATCTATATCTATATCTATATCTATATCTATATCTATATCTATATCTATATCTATATCTATATCTATATCTATATCTATATCTATATCTATATCTATATCTATATCTATATCTATATCTATATCTATATCTATATCAATAGCTATATCTATATCTATATCTATATCTATATCTATATCTATAGCTATATCTATATCTATATCTATATCTATATCTATATCTATATCTATATCTATATCTATATCTATATCTATATCTATATCTATATCTATATCTATATCTATATCTATATCTATATCTATATCTATATCTATATCTATATCTATATCTATATCTATATCTATATCTATATCTATATCTATATCTATATCTATATCTATATCTATATCTATATCTATATCTATATCTATATCTATATCTATATCTATATCTATATCTATATCTATATCTATATCTATATCTATATCTATATCTATATCTATATCTATATCTATATCTATATCTATATCTATATCTATATCTATATCTATATCTATATCTATATCTATATCTATATCTATATCTATATCTATATCTATATCTATATCTATATCTATATCTATATCTATATCTATATCTATATCTATATCTATATCTATATCTATATCTATATCTATATCTATATCTATATCTATATCTATATCTATATCTATATCTATATCTATATCTATATCTATATCTATATCTATATCTATATCTATATCTATATCTATATCTATATCTATATCTATATCTATATCTATATCTATATCTATATCTATATCTATATCTATATCTATATCTATATCTATATCTATATCTATATCTATATCTATATCTATATCTATATCTATATCTATATCTATATCTATATCTATATCTATATCTATATCTATATCTATATCTATATCTATATCTATATCTATATCTATATCTATATCTATATCTATGTCTATATCGCCCTCTGCCTGTTACATACGCTTGCATCAAGCCAGTATACCCTCTGCCGACCATTTTCAATGGGTTGAGGGTATTAAAATTGTCTAAAGACAAAATAAACAGCGCATAAATTTAATATTAAATAAGCATAACATAATAAATTCGATTCCAATAAATCCAATTAGTCATGGACAAATTATTATTGAAGGCGGCCGCTTGTCAGAAACCAAATCGAGAATCGAGAGCTGAGAATTTCCAAACCGAAACGCGACGCGACTCGTTGCGCCCCCGCAGCGACCTCGCACCATCATGCCCCATGACTTGTTGTATATGCTGTATGTTTATATGTGTATATATGTATATATAATATACATATATATTTTATGCATTGTTGGCATTTGCGTTGATAACGCGCGCAGCGGCAGACGCTGATAGCAGAGACTAGTGGCAAGGGCAGTGGCAGGGGCAGGGGCAGGGGCAGGGAAGTTGAAGTCGTAGCTGAAGAGCAGACAGGCGTTGCTTTTTGTTGGTCCGCAGCTGCCCCCCTTTGGGATTTGGTGGCATGGTAGGCTGGGGAGTGGGGGGATTGCTGGCGAACTTTGAACTCAATGCAAATGAAAAATTGAAATGACATTCAATGAAATGAAATGTCTGTGAGGATCGCCTCGAATCTCGCATGGGATCGCTGGGATCGCTCGTTACGGTTGTGGCTCCTCTATCAGTTTAGTCCCGTCTCACATTTCCGTTATGTAGACAAACGAGATAATTGGCCGCTGGAATTTATGGCGCCGCTGCACAACGCTCCAGCAATGACAAGTGGCTTAACCCCCCCTTCCTTCCTGCTGCCCCTTCTCACCCCTTAACCTGTTAGCCCCGCTCCGGTCAGCCTCTTTTTGTTTGTGTGATTTATTTAATAAGCATCGGCGCGCGGGCACACATAAAGAAATCGACATGTACATGAATTGCATTACCCCCTCACACCACCCCACCCCACCCCCTTGCTGTCTACGTCCATGTGCAGTGCATGACTGTAAAAATTTATTGGCCATCAGTCACAATTGCCAATGCGATGTGGCAACGAATTGTGGCAATATGTTGCACACGCGCCCCGATAAGCCCCTCCCAATCGGCTCTTAAAAAAATATATAAAAAATGAAGAAGAAAAGACCAACTCACACACAGATCCAGCAACGTTGCGCCTGTCCAGTGTCCATGGGTTTGCCTCCGCCTCCCAGTCAAATTTGGCGCACTTGAAACTGTTTGACGTGCTTGCCACGTCGCATTTCAGTCATGCCACAGTTATCTCTCCAGATCCTTCGCGTTGCTCGGCTCACTCGAATTCGAGTCTCCAGTTGTTCGGTTTAGCATAAACCGTTAGAACGGACTCGACTATATTGAAGATCTATAATACCAGCAAAATACGTTCGATTTCCTACCTTAGAGCACATATAGGACCATGTATTACCTACTAATCTGAAACTTCGGGCATGCTTTCTCCGCTTTCCGCAAGGCGACTAAATTTTTTGCACTTTTCAAGCAATATTTATAGATATATAGATATTACTTACATTAATACTATTTATCGCATTCGATTTGTTCTTTTCCTCTTTGGGCTTCGTTCGTAAACGTTTTACATGTTGTTGTAGCAGTGAAATTCGATAGACTTTTCCTTAAAAACAACAAAAGTAAAGACTTTCTTTTATCTATATGTTTAATTATAGATTGAGTTTTCTGTTCCTTTTTAGTGATTCATTCGTAAACGCTTTACTGATTTTTTAGTAGTTAATAGATTTTCCCCTTGAAAAATGAAGACTTTCTTTTATGCGAGTTTTATACTTTGCATAAATTGAGTTGTTTCGTTGTTTCGTAAACGTTTAAAAAATCTTTCTTCGAAGTTAATATATTTTTCATATTTTTTCTATAATACAAGTGAAGAATTTCCTCTATGAGAGTTTTATTTGCCATAGAGTTGCATACTTTGAATGGATTAATTATATATGTTTCCTTTGTGTAAACAATTCGTAAATGTTTTAAATTATGTGATTTGGCTTAAGAAACTTATTATTATTTCCTACTAAGCTGCATTCATGATCTTTTTACAGGAGATAAATATAATATATATAATTTTTTGTCTATTAAAATACATGCAAAATAATTGCAGTATGTAAAAGCCTGATTCCACTTTATTCAACATTCCTTACATTTACTTACTTCACATTCTGTGATTCCATTGGCAAGTGCGCGCTGTCGGTAACATATGAGTGGCAAAAAATAATGCTTGCCTATATAAATACCTGTTCGGGTTGTTCGTTTCCTCTTTGTGCTTCGTTCGTAAACGTTTTACAAATTTACGTTGATATGTGTTCTAAGCGCCACAAAATTCTCCAACCACAAGTCGAATAGTTCGGCCTCGTAGTAGGGGCCACATTTAACTAATACTTAATAATATGTAATAAAGAGAATTTTGATAAATCATTGCAAAAAGCACGAAATACTCGTTGCGAATACCCAAATTTATTGCAAATATTAAGTTTGTGAATATTTTGGGCTATGATGTAACTTTGGGGGAACACGTACAGGCCACATATTTCACATACTTTACATTCTCAAAATGGAATAGAATAAATGAATAAAATGTAACATATGTTGTTACTGGAATCAGTCTATAAGAAGCATAACTTTTACCCTGATCGGTTGCTTTTATATTTGTACCTGATTTTGATTAATCCAGCTCATATATAGTTCTATCCTGCCAGGCTCTGCTATAGCGCATTCGGCCAGCCTTGTCCACGTGTCCCAGTTGAACGTCTCTTGTATCTGTTTATTTATATTTGTTGTAGTTGTTTTTCTGTGATTCAGTCAGCGCCAGCAAAATGAACATCATTTTTTTCGGTAACCGCTGGGAATGACTGAGTGCAGAGTCGGGATTGGGGCCATGGACCATGGAGCTGGGGCCTGGGTTGGTTCTGAAATAATGGGGCTCAATGATATTAATACGTTCGCTCGTTATCAAATTGCGTTTGCATGCAGAATGGACAGAGAATGGACGGCTTTTTTCCGTTTACATTTCTCTTACTTTCTCTCCCTCTCGCTCTCGCTTTGGCTCTCTTTTACTGCTTCTTTTGGCTGCAGGATGTTATTATTATTGTTATTTTTCTGCTTTGCTGGACACGGACATGGCAACGAGAGCCATATTTAAGCGCCGTACGTGAGGCTGTGATTTGTGGCGTTGCCTGTCTGAACGACCCACCACCCCCCACCCCCCACCCCCTGACCCACCACTGCTCACCCTAACTCAGCCGCCCAACTGTAAAAAGCCTAAACAATAAACACACAAACCAAAACAGATGTATTTAACCAGAGAGAGAGAGAAAGATTGAACCTGAAGAGAGCGAGAGTGCGAAAGAGAAAGAGATATATAGCGAACGTGAGCGGATTTTTGTAGCGGCTTGGAAATGTCACAATTTGCGGGGTGAGGGGAGGGGGCGGCTGTGCGGGGCTTCTAACGAAAAGGTGACAAAATTCGAATGCAAATAAAACGACGGCGACAAAAACTTTATTTAATTTAAAAGCTAAAAATATAAAATAAATTTTCCACATTTGACTTTTACAACGACAATTTGCCCGTTGACTGTCGTAAACCGACGCCAGATTTACCGACGCCCCCCCCCCCCCCCTCCCCCTCTGCCTATCACCAGCCTCTTCACCAGCTCACTCTGGCAGCTGTTAAACCATTATTCTGCCTATGGCAACCTTTTTGCGACCCCTAAACACACACGCACACGAAATGGCGACCCCTAACCCAAATAGGTGCGGATTTGGCGGGGGAGACAAATGAGAGTAGAAAAAAAATCAAGAAACAAGAAGACCTATCGACGGCACGCCGAAGACTAAATACCCTGCTTGCGGACGGATTGTTTCTATAGGAGGTATGCATGTATGTAACATAGAAGTCCGATTTGTTACGCAAGACAATCTACGAGAAGCCGAAGACTAAATACCCTACAGCTCTAGGCGAAGGGATTGCTCCTATAGGAGCTACAATTTAAATCAGTCCGATTTATTATTATTGTGCAGCTATGTGAGCTACAAAGTAAAGCATGTTATTCCTTCTCAAGGCTTCTTGAAGTCTCAGTCTCTTCCCATAGAGCTATAAACTAGTCATCAGCCAGGATATCTTTAAAAACAATAAATAAAAAAAAAATAAAATAAAAAACAATCGTTCCTATAGCAGATAGATGACCTAGTAATACAATGATGTTAAGAGTGTTCCGCTCACTTGTCAGAAACAGGTTTGATTGGAAAATCTTGAAAGCAAAAACACCTTTCACACAAGAATCGAATATTTAAATGATCTGCCCTAGGCCAGCTTTATGATATGGTGTGCCAATCCGGCTGAAATACGACAAACATGGCTCTATTGGAGTTTGATGCTGATCAGGAATATATATATACATATATACTATATGTAATAACTATATGTAACAAAGGTAAGGTACCCGCTGCAAGGGTATGTTAAAAAAAAAAAAAAATAGGAAAGCAGAAAAATGGCGCAAACCGTAAACCGTAAACCGTAACCAAATACCGTACGCAAAGTTACGATAATCGTTTATTGAAATGCAAATTTTTTGCTGATTTTGCTGCTTTTAGAAGTCAATTTGAGTTGCTCTGCCCATACATACCCACCCCACCCCCCCGCTCCCCCTCTCCCCCGCCGTCCCTGGATTCTGGGGTGAGGTATTCGACTATGTGGCAACTTTTACACTTGTGTTATGATTGTCTTTTGCTTACGCCAACAATACAATAAAAGGTCATCTATTTAACATATGCATTTGCATATTTACAAGTTACACTCGCACCGAGACCTTCCCCTCCCCTCCCCCACCCCACTGGGGCACCCCTTTCGGAGAGTGATTGCGTTTAGAGAGGTGGGCTAAGTGAAGGGGTTCGAGCAAAGGTTCAAATGTGACTAAAATGTTTGCCCCTTCGATTACTTCTGGGCCATTGGGCGCAAATAGATGCATGATTAGGCGAAAATCATTTTCGGTTTGCTTTTGCTCTGGATATGGCCCAAAAATCCCTACATCTAGATCTAGTTCCAGTTCTAGATGTAGTTCTTGCTCTATGCCTGCAGCTTGGGTCTAACATAATATCTATGTCTGTCCCTCTCAAAATCATTTTCGGTTTGCTTTTGCTCTGGATATGGCCCGAAAACTCCCTACATCTAGATCTAGTTCCAGTTCTAGATGTAGTTCTTGCTCTATGCCTGCAGCTTGGGTCTAACATAATATCTATGTCTGTCCCTCTCTTGCTATCTCACATATCTCTTATTATGCTTTTGTTGAGTGTATTTTCATTCTATCCCAAGGCAAGTAACAAGTAGCAGACATCTCCGATTCCTAAGATATATAATTATCTATATATATACATATACAGGACGATATAATATGATTGATCAGTTTGAACAGGCGAGTCAATCCGTCTGTCAGCCTTTTTTTATTTAAACTAGGCTTTCAGCTTTAAAGGCCCATCTTATCCTATTGCTGTCATCCGTCAAAATAAAGTTCTATGCTTGTGAATAGGTTGACCAAACTTGGCATTCCTGAGCATAATCAAGCAACTTATAATTAGGCAACATCGGACTTCTATACCTTACATCTCCATTGAAGAAGTCAGGCAAAAAATAATAATATATCTACCCCAAATACAGATATTACTAGTCATACTACTCTCAAGTGTATTTGCAAAAACTTAACACTCGTAGGAAAATAAAAGAACCTACAAGGAACATATCTACTTGATCTTCGGAGTGGGCTTGCATTTATCTCTTATCTCTTTTTATAATTATGTATATATATCTATATTTACAGGAATAATGTTGCCAGATTTAGATGGACTCGTAAGTATGTATGAATGAGTGTATATTTGTATGTGTATGCATGCATGTACATATATATGTACGTATGCATGTATTTACGTGTGCATGTATGTGTTTATTTATTATGGTGTGTGTCACAATTTGAATTTGATGTGCAGGCATAGAAGTATGCATGTATGTGAATGTGCTTGTGTGTGTATGTCTGTATGTATGTATATGTATGTGTGTGTATACGAATGTATGTAAGTATATATATATATGTATGTTTGAATTATTGTCTGAAAGTATACAAGTATTTTGTACGAAGGCATATAAGTTTTATATATGTGTGTGTGTGTGTTTGGTTGTGTGTGTATGTATGTGTATGTGTGTGCTAGCTTATGCATATATGTATGCATTTATGTACATATGTATGCAACGCATGTTTGCTTTTTTTAATACCAAACGCAGACCAAGCTTATTTGTCGCTGTGCTGCAAATTTAAATAAAACGAATTTCCGCCAAGTGCTCTACTCCTCGATTCTCAAAAATGTAAGTGGGCTCTGCAGTTTTTCATGCTTAGCTAGTAGTGTGACCCCTTTTTTTTTGGTTTTTTTTTGTTGTTGTTTTTTTTGTTGCTTATTTTTTTTTGTTTCTTTTTTGTTGGGTTTTTTGTATGTCTGTATGTATGTATGTAGGTGTGTATGTATGTAGGTGTGTATGTATGTATGTATGTATGTATGTATGTATGTATGTATGTAAGTATGTATGTATGTATGTATGTATGTATGTATGTATGTATGTATGTATGTATGTATGTATGTATGTATGTATGTATGTATGTATGTATGTATGTATGTAGGTGTGTATGTATGTATGTATGTATGTATGTATGTATGTATGTATGTATGTATGTATGTATGTACACATGTGTGTACGTATACATGTGTGTACAAATGTAGGTATCCGGACATGTATTCATACATGTACGCATGCATGCATGTTTGCATATATCCAAAACAAACATGCGTACATGTATGTACAAACGGGCATAAATATATGTATATGTAAACTTAAAACTTCGCGCAAAAAATCTTTGAATCGAACTTTCCACCGAGGAAGCTTTGATTTTTCGTATAGCTCCTTGGAAATGAATTTGAGCGCGAAACGTCACTTGGGAAATCTTTGAACTCAATTTTCACCAAGGAGGAATGCAGTTTTTGAGAAGTGTGGTGAATTTGTAGAAAGATCTATGACAATGAGTTTGAAGCCGATCGAATGGTAAGCAAAAAAGTTTCATACAAACGTTTTGCGCGATTTTTCCACCCAGACGGGTGGAATTTCCCATCTTTACTTGCATCTTCATCACATAAGGTAACTACAGTGACAATTTCAGCTTCCTAGCTCTTACGGTTTGGGCTGGGCGTTGATCACCAATCAGTCAATCAGTCAATCAGTCCGTCAGTCAGTCAGTACAAACAGTTTCATATAAAGAGATTTAAGGGTACCATTTTTACATGAATTTGGACCTCGTGAAAATCGGTTGAGTTTTAACCGAGTTATGGGGGTGGGAAATGTTGACCAATGTCTATATAGGATAATAGCGGGTATATTCCGGTCTTGCCGGAACTGTTTTCTATAGAGATACGTTCCATATAAATATATCTATATCTGGAAATATATTATAGTACAAGTTTATTTTCATGGCTGACATATCTTAACTCTCATAGTTTTTCCTTCTCTTCCAGCTTAGTCAGCGAATTGCTGCACTTTTATCCCAGTCGATCGATCAGAAATCAAAACTCCAAATCTCATTAATTTGACAAGCATTGCGCACACCACACACCACACACCAAACACACACACACACACCATGCACACCACTTTATCACGCCAAGTGAGGGGTGCAGGAGGGGGGTGGTATGGGCGGCTCAAATTTCCACCCAGTCGCTGCTGGGAAAGATAAATATTTTCATAATACCAAAAGCGAGATGCACAGATACAGATACAGATACAGATACTGATGCATAGATACAGATACATAGATAGTTACTAAATTAGAGCCACAAAAGATGTAAAAACGTTGTCAACCCCCCTCGGCGAACGCCTCTGTGTGCCAGTAGCTGCTGATGCAACTGTCAACTGTCAAATGTGGTGCAACAAGGGACTCCCGACTCCGGGTGCGACTCGGGATTCAAATTCTGGCACCATATCTGGGGCGTTTGTTCAACTACATGAAAATCAAAACTAGATACGCTGATAAGATAAATAATTGGAATATGAAGCTGCCGCTGCCCGCAATTCCCCGGCGTTGCCCGCGCCGCGCCAAAATAAATACAAAAAATTGACACACGATGTGTGTGACGTAGCGCCAGGTGGGGAGGGACAGTCGGGCAGGGGGTTGCTCTTGTGTGTGTGTGTGTGTGTGTTTAATCACAGCCAAATAATTAAATGTCCATTTCACAGGGCGGCGCGACGCATCGCCCCACCCCTGGCACCCCTTGCGCTCCTCGCACACCCTTCCGCCAGACACGTGTGCAACAAGGGGCATTAGAAATGAAGACTTAATTTAAGTGCTTATCGGCTAAAACAAATCAACAAAATGTGACAACACACACACACACACACACACATGGAGAGAGATTGTTTCGTATTTCGATTTCAGGTAGCTTCCAAGCGAATCTCGCATTGCGCTGCAGACATGTCTCCCGGCTCCTGACTCGTGTCATCTGTCTTCTGTCTCCTCTCTTCTGTCTGGCTGTCTACTCTCACCTGTCTCGGCTGGGCCCTATCTGCTGTCTGCTGCCGCTGCTACATTTATGAGTTGGCTAATAAAGTCATTATGTTAGCCAACACCCGGTCGCGACCTCCCACCCCACCTCACCTCCACCTCCACCCTTTCCAGCCATCAAATGATAGCGAACACACGCTTTCTATTATTTCGGGACAGGAGAATGCCCTACAACAATATGGGAGGGCATATGAGCACCTGTGAGAACACCTACTGTGTTCAATATAAAACAACTGGCTCTAGTCGGGAGTTCCTGACTAGAGGATACCCTAAACCCGCTTCAAACCAACCCCGAATGTAATAAAACCAAATGCATATAAAAATAGAGTCAATCCGCAATCGAACCTGCTAACACCTCTACTCGACAGCCCGAACAACAATTCATTTAATAACTCCTGTGTGTTCAAACCGATCTTGATGAAATTTTCAACAGTAGATCTTATTGTGCTGTAGAATTTTCGCATATTCTCAAAAGGACAATTGCATTGAAATTGTGGCATAAATGGGTGGGCAGGTTAAATGGGTTTATTTATTTGACTTAAAGCTATGTGGCGTGGTGGCTATAGCTGTTAAATGAAAGATATTTGATGTATTTATGCTATTCTAGAAACAACTAGTCTTTGAACCTAAGAGATTTGCTGAAAAAAACAGGATTTCGATATCGATTTTTATCGTTCGCTTGCAAACGGGACAAGTTATCGATTTTCGGAAACAAACTCGTACTGCGCGGGCACCAGGAGGATCTACTTTTAAACTTTGTCTAGCTCTTATTTATTATTACCACTATTATTATTAACAAACAAAGAAATTGAGAAAATAATACCATATATGTATATATAGTACTCTTTTAATACTTACTCCAAATCTCCTGTTACCTCCTATATTATCTATCTATATACTATATCTACTTATTCTGCTCTATCTGTATACACTTTAGCGAATATATTTATAGCTTATGCCAAATTGTAGCGGCTCGGTGCGGTCCGTTGAGCTTAACTTTGTGCCCCTCCCCTTCCCCTCAGTGTCCCAACGCCTCCCCTCTGATAAATATGGCCAAACTGTTTTTAATATCGAAACGCGTTCCAATTCGAATTGGAAATATCAAATAATACCGATTTGACAAATCAATCGGGGCCAAATAATGTCATTATTCGGCATTACGAATACGAATGCCACTCAAAACGTGAGCGTGATTGTGAATGTGAATGTGAATGCGAGTGTGAGTGTATTTGATATTTGATATTTGATATTTGTTATTTGTTATTTGTTATTGTAATTATTATTGTGGCATGTTCTGTCGTTTAGTTGTTTATATAGGGTTTTACTTTATTCATCAGCCAAACAGCAGAAGCCCCTCTTTCGGCCCCCGCCCACGCCCACGCCCACGCCCACGCCCATGCAGAAGCCCGCCCATGTAGTCAGTTATTAATTTCATTATTTGCTCGACGTTCGTTTTATTTATTCATAAATTTTATCAGCACAAATTAAAAACAAATTAGTCGACAGTAGGTAAATAATAATAAAGTGTAATAAAAATCACAGTGCATAGCCAGGTTGGGGGCGTCGGTGGGCGGCGGGCGGATTGGGAGGAGTGGGAGGAGGGGCAGCAGGTGTGCTCATGATATGTCGATGGGGTTGGGGTTGGGGTTGGGGCTGGGGTCGATATGGAGCCAACCATTGATAAGAACTCGCAACTTGATTCGTTCAACTCGAATGGCAAAACGATTACAAATTTGTATTCATTTCGTTTATTCACTTTTAATATATGTGAATATGTATGTATATGTATATATTTACTCGTTTGCGTTTCGATTTTTATTCTAATGACATTTTTATTGTTTTTAATGCGCTTTTAATAATAATTGATTTCTGATGTCGGCCTCTTGATAAGCCCGTAAAAAAAGCAATAAAAAACGAGAAAGAAGTGCTATCTTCGGCACACCGAAGATTTAATACCCTTGCAGACCCAACCTTTTCAAAATGCTCATAGTGCTTTGCCCGTATCTAAGAAGCACAGGGAAAATAGTTAATGCCGAGTATGGTTAAGATATCTTGAAAAACAAAACAGGTTTCCATACAACAACTTAATTTTCGACCGATCGTTCCTATGGCAGCTATATGATATAGTTGCCCGATGTGAATAAGATTTTGCATAAGTGGAGGGAGCATAGTAAAACTAATAAATGCCGAGTTTGGTCAAGATATCTTGAAAAACAAAAAAATTCCATACAACAGCATAATTTTCGACTGATCGTTCCTATGGCAGCTATATGATATAGTTGTCCGATCTTAATAGAATTTTGCATATATATGGGGACCGTAGTAAAACTAATAAATACCGAGTTTGGTTAAGATATCTTGAAACACATAAAAATTTTCTATACAAAAACTTAATTTTCGACCGATCTTTCCTATGGCAGCTATATGATATAGTGGTCCGATCTTAATAGGATTTTGCATATATATGGGGAGCCTAGTAAAACTAATAAATACCGAGTTTGGTCAAGATATCTTGAAAAACATAAAAATGTTCCATACAAAAACTTAATTTTCGACCGATCGTTCCTATGGCAGCTATATGATATAGTTGCCCGATCTTAATAGGATTTTGCATATATATGGGGAGCGTAGTAAAACTAATAAATACAAAGTTTAGTCAAGATAACTTTATAAACAAAAATGTTTTTCATACAAGAACCTACTTTTCGACCGATCGTTCCTATGGCAGCTATATGATATAGTGGTCCGATCCAGCTGGTTTTGACATATGAGCTGCGTGCAACAGAAAGAGGGAATTCTGCAAAGTTTCATAAAGATAGCTTTAAAACTGAGAGACTAGTTCGCATAGAAACAGACAGACGGACAGACGGACAGACGGACAGACGGACAGACGGACATGGCTATATCAACTCGGCTGTTGATACTGATCAAGAATATATATACTTTATGGGGTCGGAGATGTCTCCTTCTATGCGTTACACATTTCACGACAAAATTATAATACCCTCTGCAAGGGTATAATAAATACATATATGTATGTATAAATCAAATGGAGTACAGCAAATGAAAGAGTTTCGGGCTTTGCGTAACCAAATATATAAATATCATGTGATATCAAATTGTTTGTCGTTCGACCTTTAATATGCAATGGAATGATATCTATATCTATATCTATATCTACATGATCAATCTCTAGTTTTAAACTTGAAATAAGAATAAAAAACTATTATAGATTCATGTCTTAGGCCAGTTCTTACTTGTTTCAATCATTAAATGCCTATTTTAAGTCTAACTCTTTAAGCATGAAAAAACTTAAATCAAGTTTGGTCTGTTTGGGTTTTAAGCAAACAAGCAAAGAGGCTTAAGCTGAGGCATCACAGCTCAATTTGATCTATTTAAGGCTATCTTCGTTTATGCAATGCCCGTCTAAGTCTCGAGACACTAGTTTTAGGTAAGTTGTAGCTTCAAACAATTGCGTTTTTGATTTTACAGCTTAAGAAATCAATTGTATAGGTTTTAACTTTGTTATTATAAATAAGAGTCTAGAATTTTGATTGCTTTTTGAAGAACTATTCAGAGCTTGACTGAAATGCAGCATGACTTATGCTTGATTTAAGAGTTGATTTAAGAGTTTTTGGCTTGAGTTAGAATGTTGTAATGAACGAAGTACATAGATATCGTGTGTCTACAGACTCTTTTTATATTTAAATTGAGTTCGTTTTTGAGTTGAAGAGCCTTTATATGAAAGCACAGTTTATAGGGATTATATTTTGATCGAGTTTTTTTAGTTTTACCCATTAACTATTCTAGCAGGATTTATAGTGCTATAAAAGTTGTGTCTTAAAAATTGTTAACTTCTTTGAGATGTCAAAAATGTGAACATAAACTTAATACAAATTGAATTGATTTAAGATTGAGTACTAGCAGAATATAGTGTGTATATCTCTATATAGAATTGTTTGTCCTGACTGACTGACTAAATGACTGACTGACTGATTGACTGATTGACTGATTGACTGATTGACTGATTGACTGACTGACTGACTGATTGACTGACTGACTGACTGACTGACTGATTGACTGATTGACTGACTGACTAAATGACTGACTGACTGATTGACTGATTGACTGATTGACTGATTGATTGACTGACTGATCAAATCGAACAACCCAAACCATAAGAGATAGGAAGTTGTGTGTAATGGAAATCAAACTTAACTGAAGTTTTGTCATGCTTAAAGAGTTAGGCTCAAAATAAGCAGTTTGTGCTTAAAGCAATTAAGCGCAGACCTAAAGACCTTTATATATTGTATATATATATATATATAAGCAGATTGGTAGACGCCCACGGCGAGCCATTCGCGAATGATTTGCAATTTGTTAGAATAATATTTTTGATTTATTTTTAATTAGGTTTTATCAGTCGCAGCGATTTCAGCAGCCGCCGAATTATTAGCTAAAAAAAAAAGAAGGAAAATGGGAAACGAAAACGGAAAATGAGAATGCAAATCGTAGTAAATGCGCGCCCAACTGGATATAACAATAAACATTATAATGTTCATGCGTTCAAATTAGTTCTATTATAATAAAACATATATTAAAAGCGGGCAACTGTCAAATTAGATTTGTGCCAGCCGGAGGGGCTGCTAACAAGGGACGGAAGGGGGGGGGGGGGGCTAGTCTGGCAAAACTTTTCCACAGAGACAAAGTCGAGCTAATAGAAAATCAAGCGCAAGAAAATGGCGCACGATAAGCAGCAGCTAATGTGGCAGCAGAAGAAGAAGATAGAAAATAGCGGAACGAGTAAAGTTAAGTAGAAGTCGAAGAAGAAGACGACGCCCCGCAGCCAAATTAAATGAAAATTTGTTTGTGTGTGGAAAAATCAAGTGAAAATTAATTGAATTGAGTTGAGTGCGGCGGCCGCTGCCCGTTTATAGATTTTTGCGTGCCGATAAAAAAAAAACACAAACCACTGACAATGGACCAGAAGGAGAAGAAGAAGAAGAAGAAGAAGAAGCACAAGAGGCAGCAGCAGCAGCAGCGGCAACGGCAGCAGAAGAAGAAGCAGCAGCGGCAGCAGCAGCAGCTGCAAAGTGCCGAACATAATTGTGTGTGTGTGTGTGTGTGTGTGTGTGTGTATTTTCATTTTTGCCAATCACAAGTCTGAAAGGAGTTGGGAGGGGGGCACGAAGTGGCTGCAGCCCAGCAAATGGTCAGCGAGGGCGGCAATTTTCACAGTGTCTTTGTGTGCGTGCGCCCGTGTGTGTGTGTGTGTGTGTGCATAATTCATTTCAAAAGACGCAAAAGTCGCAGCTGCGCAGTTGCAGCAAGCAGCAGGGAATTGTTAAAGGGGGTGGGGTGGGTGGAGGTGGTCTGCTCTATGGCCCAGCCTGCTGCATATTTAAGACATTATTACATTATAATCGCATAAAACAATCAATAAAATGTCAGTTGGCAGCGCCAACAGCAGCGACCCGTAACAGTTGGCAGCGCTGCTTTGCGCTCAAATTGCCCATAATCATAACGCTGTAGCTGGGCAAACCGACAAATTTCCCACTATTTCTTGGCCACGCCTGTGTCAGTAGCGCTGTCTCGCTTTCGCACAGCGAATGTGGCCACCATTTAGCTGGCTGGCAGGCCTGCTTGCACTTGGCGCGCACGATGAAACACGCTCGCACGCACACACACCCACATTCACGTACGCAAGCCACACACACAAATTCACTTTAAATCAATTTTTTTGGCGTTTTTCATTTCATTTTCACGATGTTGTCGTCGTCGTCGTCGACGACTGTTGCGCCTCTCTCTCGCTCAATTCGCTTGAGCGCTAGCGCTCTCTCACTTTAGCATGCGCGCACTGAGCCAGAAAAATACCATTATTGCGCTCTGCATGTAGCGTATGTGAGTGTGTGCGCGCGTGCGTGTGTGTGTGTGTGTAGAGTGGAGTGGGTAGCATGGCGCGCGGTAGAGAGCGCAGCGCCTTGGCGTGTTTGTTAAGTGAAACCATTTTTCTTTTTATTGCAACGACGACGGTGACGGCGACGACGACGACGGCGACGCTGGCAGCGCTGCTGCTGCGTTCGTTTTGTTATTTCTCGCTTTGGCGCACATAAATTTGAACGTTAATGATTTTTGCTTGCAGTCGCGCATGCGACCAGCAACAACAATAACAAAAGCTGGCCGCAAGTGTTGAAAAATGCTTATGCTGCTCGTCGTCGTCGTCGTCGTCGTCGTCGTTGTTGTTGTTGTTCTTGCTGCTGCTGCTGTTTTGCAGGTGTCGCTTGCCATCTCACTTTTTAGCATGGACACAAACCCACCAATGCCAACCAAAGATGCGACACTTTTGCACTACACGCTGTTGTTGTTGTTGTTGCTCTTATAGTCACACACACACACACACACGCATACGCATACGCACACATATGTGTGCATGCAATTATTAAACAAATGCCACAAAACGAGCGTCGCCGTCGCCGTCGCCTGTTGTCAACGTCGTCTGCGGTCGCCGCTTTGCCATTTTCATTTAGACGTCAACTTTGAAGCGTCGTCGCGCGCCTCTTCTCTCAATCTCTATCTCACTCTCTCTCTCACTCGCTCTCTCACTCGCTTTCTCTCTCTCTCTCTCTTTCGCACTTACTCGCTTGTGTTAGCTCGCTCGCTCGGCGCGTAAATCAGCGCCTCGGAGCTTTGAGTGTAATTTTAATTCGAATCAATTTGTTTGTCGCCGCCGCGGCCGGCGCACAGTGGGTCTCCATCGCTGCCATCGCCGGGTCTCTCTCTCAGCATTCTGCGGCCAAGACGAAGTTCGAGTCGCATATCCTTTCTGGCCGTTTCAGTTGTTGTTCTTGTTGCTGCGCCGTGTTTGGTTAACGTGTGATGCAACAGTTGCGCCCCCAGCCGCCCCACAGTTACCAGCGTTCGGCACACACACCACCCCCGCCCCTCACACCCAACACACCGCAGCGTTCCTCGAATGGATCATCTGCTCAAGCAGCTGGCAGCGGCTGCGCAGGCGCACACGCAAGCCCCGCTGATGGGCTTGCCAGGCTTTGGAGCCGGCGTCCATCCAACCGCCACGCATCCGCATGCCGCATCTGCGCTACAGCTCTATGCAGCCGCAGCCGGCTGGGCGCCATTTCTGGGCCTGAGTCCGCTAAGCGGGGCCAGTTCCAGCTATCGCCATGGAGCGGCGCCTGGCGCCTCCGGCAACGCCTCCGTACACATGCTGCGTCACATGGCGCTGCTGCAGCGCGCCAATGCGGCTGCAGCGGCGGCCAATGCAGCGAGTAAGCTGCAGCAGCTTAAGGAGCAGCACGAGGACCACGACGACGATGACGACGACGACGACGAGGTGGAGGTGGAAGCACTGGAGCCAGCGTCACGTAAAATGCTGCAAACGGAGGCTCTTGAGGGTGAGTTTTGAGACCAAGATCTTATATTCCTCCTTCTTAAATTCGTAAACGTTTCACTGGCTGCGCTGCTTAGCTTCAGCTTGATATCTGAAAATCTTAATTTCAATTTCTCTTAAACTTACTCTGGATTACACAATTGTTAATTTTTACTGACTCCCTTACTTAGCTAACTTAATTCGGCAAAGTTTATATTTCAGTTTTGTCTTGAAAATCATTTATTATTTGTTCACTTGGTCCCTTCCGTTATTCTTCTTTGTGCCGCATTCGTAAAGTCTACACTGGCTGGGCTTTTTAAGCAACGCATTCACGAAGCCTTATCTTAGCTTGTAGTTTAATTTTTTACTCATTTTCTCTTTTATCCCTTTGCCAATGCATACGTAACCGTTTTTCTGACAGCTGCCAGCTAAAAAAAATGCCTTTTACTTGATAATCATATTGGGCCATAATTTGTATAGTTAGTAAATGAATTAAACCTTTTTTATAAGCAAATTAAGTGGAAATAGCGTTTAATTCGGTTTAATTTTAATTTATTTAATAATTAAATTATTTTCCAGCTCAGCGTGCTTTAAGCAAAGCTCAAAACCCAATTGCCTGCACCAATAGCAAGGCAGCTAGCACAGACACACAGACACACACACACACACAGTCGCACAGAGAGACACACATGTATTTGCGTCTGTGTGCGAAGGCACAATATGTGGCCGACTCATTATTTAATAGCAAGCATTTTGGCAGCGACGTCGACTGCGACGCTTAACAGCACAAAATCGCAAAAGCACACGCTAAAACAACAACAACAACAACAGCAAGAGCAGCAGCAGCAGCAGCAGCAGCGCAAAACGGAATCCAGTTTTGTTGTTGGCGCCCCGGCGCGCACTTTATTCAATTTACCAATAAAATTTCAATCGCATTGCTCTTTTTAATCAATTCGCTGCGACACGCACAGCAGCAACAACAACAACAACAACAACTATGCATAATTTGTTTGTTGTTATGTTTTTTGATCAATTTTTAATCAACAACAAAATTTGTGGGCCGACGCTAGCGCCACGGCGCCTGCAGCGGCCATTTGTGACATTGTTGCTGTTGCTGCTCTCTCTCTCTCTCTCTCTCTCACGCTCTCGTTTGCTACGTTTGCGTGCGCCTGTGTGTGTGCGTGTCTGTGAGAGAGCTGCCGTTATTTTTGTTGCTTTTTGATTATGCGCGTAATTAAATTTGGCAAGCAATTTTGTGCCTTTTATTTTTGGCCATGCAAAAATAATTAGGAAACCGAACAGCACCAAGATTGTGAGTGCGAGAGCGAGAGCGAAAGCGAGAGAGAGAGAGAGAGAGAGAGAGAGCGACAGCTTTGAATGCCTCACGTTATGCATTGAACAATGCATGAAATTTCACGTAATTTGGCATGCCTGAACGTTATTAAATGTGCCCAAACCGCAAATGCCTAGAAGCTAGTGTGGCCAAACTTTGGTAGAGTATTGGAAGATAGTTTGGCGATAAACAAAATTGTCCAGCTGTGATAGGCATGATATTATTTAGGAAGATACAACGTTGAAAGTTAGAAAGGAGAAAGAAGATGAAAAAGAAAAGGGTTGTTTTCGGATATTATTTGGATATATAAGTGAGAAGAGAGGCAGGGTATTATAAGCCGAGTTGCTAGCTGAGATCCTTTTGAAAAGAATCACATGAGTCCTTCGAACTCTTTCCCAATCTTTACCATTCCCCATAATTTTGGAATTTTTCCCAAAGGTTATACAACCTCAATTACAAATAGAAACAGAAATATTGAACAGAAGAACAAGCAACTATTTTTGAGTGTTCACCATTTCTGTGCAGCCATCCATTCAGATTATCCACCAATAAGGCTGGCTGTTGACAAACCATTTTGTCAACGTGCCCGGAAAGGGACTTCGACTAGGAGAGGGCGGAAAGGAGCCGGAGCAATGCACAAAGGCAGCTGCACAGAGGGCCAAAACTGTCAGCACGGCAGGTGAACAGGCCAAGCAGAAAGAATGTTTCCATTTCCATTTCCATTCGCACAACCATTTCGGTTTCCTGCTCCCAATCGCTATGCCAATTTCAGTTCCGAGTCTCGTCTCTTCTCGTCTCGTCTCTTCTCGTCTCGAGTCCTGTCATTAAAGGCGACGGCGACTGCCCATTGTGTTCGGCGTCAACGCCCCCGCAAAACTGAACTATTTCTTCTTCATATACATATGTAACACATATACATATATATATATGTATATGTATGTATGTATATTTTCTTTCTTTCTCGAGCCGCCTCTCAAATTGGGTAAACGCCCGAGCGGGCCAAGAAATTTGTAAAACATTTCGTCTTTGGACGAGAACGGGAAATTAGCTGCCATTAGTCATTTTTATTGTTTTCGGTCGCGGAGCCAAAAAAAAACAACGGCAGCAACAACAACAATAGCTGAGGAAAAACATGGTTTGGCCCAAATTGGGCAACAAACAATTTGTATTAACAATTTTTCCATTTGGCCCGCGGTCCGCGGTCCGAAGTGAAATGTCTTAATTATTTTGGGAGCTAACCGCCTCCTGCCCCTCCGCCAATTCGACAAGCCGACAGCCCAACAAACATACAATTTACGTTTACGACATTTTAATTAAGTTTTTCTTTTTTCCTTGGCTTTCCCTCGGCCTCTGCTGACCACTGCCACCGCTCGCTTGTGGAAATTGAGCAAATTAATAAGAACGCCATTGGCACGCCCCGAAAACGCTTGAGCTGGCCTATGCCCAGTGTGCCCAGTGTGTTCAGTGTGCCGGCTCCCAATCCCGAGCACTGCTGATCATCATCGGCCGTGATCATCAGTGATGAATGAATTGAGCTGATCTCCTAGTGCTCATTAGCCTCGCCGACCGCGAGCGCGTCTGGTAATTGCCTTCATTTCTAAGGGGCCTACCTAGACCATAGATTAATTGTGTATGTGCGTTGAAGTGGAGCTGAGACTTAGTCAATTGGATGATGCTCCTAGATGAAAACGAGCTTGGCATTTGATAGAACTCGCAACGAAGACACGATACGCTTACAGTAGCTTATTCGACTCGTGTACAGTTTTTGTTTAAATAGGTTTTTCTTTTTTTATATTCTGCTTTGTGCGGCATCCTTAAACGTGCATCTGTCGCGCAAGTGTATCCGTTTGCGTTGATTCCGCTTTGTGAGGCCCTTTTACTTTTTGCATTCCCCTTTGTGTCGCATTCGTAAATGTTGCACGGTTAGCTCAGCCTAGACAACCCCGAACGGATTGCCTAGCAAGCCACACGCGTGGCAGGGTAATTGATAGAAACCCAAAAACAAGACTGGAAGCCACGCGGAGCCATCAACATCAGCGGCTAATGCGCATTTGTGTGCGCCTCTGGTCTGGTTGGCTGGTCCGATTTCCACAGATTTTTCCCCATAATTAATAAACCGCTCAGCATCAGACGTCGTCATTCGTCTCGTTCGCTAATTGGTCGCTCGTCAGTTTCGGAGCAACTCAGCCAGACTCAGCCAGACTCAGCCCGGCGCGAGACGCGAGACGCTCCAAATGAGCTTTTGACGAGCGTTTTGCCTCGGGAAATGATAATTATTTAAGTGACTCTCATTTAGCTGCGACCACTGCCAAAAATAACTGAAATACTTGAGAGAAAACATAAATATATATATGTATTCATATTCATATACGTGTATATACATGCATATTTAAGACGAACAGCTGCAAAGTGGAGCCATTCGCCCTCGCCGCCAAGCTATTTGCATAATTTACGAGGGCGACAACCCTGGCTGGGCCCATAAATTCACCCAATTTGTGCTCGTTGGCCGCTAGCCAGCTGAAAATTTCACGACTGCCCGGCCAAATGGAATCGCATTTTGGCAGCGACCAACCTTCACGTAAACCCAACCCCCTTTCCGGCACAATACCCAACCCTTCTTTGAGCCCAAACCCCCTCCCCCCCTCCCCCCAGCCACGCCAACGAACCACCCACGTGGGCGTGTGGAGCTATTCAGCTAATAAAAATCAAAAGGCGTTTTGTTCGCTAAACTTAAATTGAAAACACTTCAGCAGCAACAACAACAACAACAACAACAACAGTACAACAAAAGGATAAACACTTCAAGGGGCGGATTTGGCTTAGGTAAAATAAAGCCCAAAAAGAGTAAAAAAAAAACCCCCCACGCCTCTGGCTGTCTGTATATGTGTGTGTGTGTGTGTGTGTGTGTGTTGCCGTTTAGCACAAAGATGGCGGCTGCAGATAATGAAATTTGCCGAAATAAAAAAAAAAAAACAAGAAAGCGCGACTATTCTTGGCAAGCCGCAGTTTAAATACCCTACATTTAGCTTCATTTCCCAAGGATATGTCCTGAAATGATATGATGTGATATGATATAGTTATCCGACTCTTTGCGATCCTGGGGATACGCTTGAGGCAGACTGAAGCTCGCAAAAGCTGACTTTGGTTCAGAAATCTTCAAAATACACAAAAGTTCTACACACCAAAACGGATTAAACAGTTGTATATATAAATATACATAATATCAGATTTATCTTATTTATAGGAAATTTGATATTACCAAATATCAACTTTTTTTCAAGATAGCCCAGGAAAATAGTTAATTAGCATCTTGTTTAATAAGAATAACAAGAACTTTGTATGAAATTCTAATTTTTGACGCATGGCTCGGACAACATAGTCCGATCGGGCTAATTACGGTATATATCGTCTGCTACACATGGAAGCTTTTATGTAATGTCAAAGGATGAGAGCTTGAAAAGTGCGAGGCTGATTTATATTTGTATATATAATATATATGTTTACATATTGATATGCTTATTTCTACATCTATATATTTTTGTATACTCCTTGGGCGCGAAAAGATCTCCTAATCCTGCGTTACACTTTTCGTGACAAAATTCAGATACCCTTTATAATTGTATTAAAAATAACAACAAATGTTTTGGCGACCCGGGAAAGGCAGTGGGGAGGGGGGAGGGGGGAGGTTGGGCGCCCGCTCGACTAAAGCCATTGCATTTTTGTTAACTCGCTTTGCTGTTGCTGTTTCTGTTGTTGCTGTTGTTGTTGTTGTTGTTGGCCATTTTCAGTTTTGAGGCGTAATTTGTTGTTGTTGTGTCTTATGCAGCCACGCCCCCAACGCCTCCCCCTAAACAAATGGCCAATAAGTTGGCAGCCAAATTGGCCAGGCCATTTGAGATTAGCCGTTTAGGAGTCCCATTAAGCAGAAGGATTGCAAATGAATTCACTGGCTCTTACAACCCCCCCCCCCCTCTCCACTCCACTCCCCTCCCCCTCTCCCGTCTCTTGTCCGCCTGTGTGTTGTCATTTTGCATTTTGCTTGCTTTTCGCTTTATTTCTTTTTCATAATTTGTGAAGTGCACAGAAGTGGAAACTTGAATGCGAAGTGGCACTTCAGGCTGCAGGGGGGGGGGGGGGGGGCGGTTGGGCGGTTCGGTGGATGGGTTAAGGGGAGAAGGGGGTTTACCATCTGACTTTTTGTTTAGCTTCTTCTTCTTCTCCTTCTTCTTATTCTTGACTTGCTGTCAAAAACTAAACTCAAATAGTTTCTTTATTATTTTATTTCATCCCAAAAACCAACTAGATCTGTTGCTAGAACATTAAGCTACCTATCTTTAAGTTCATAGAGCTTCAATTTAGCTGGAAACTGCTTTAATTTAAGTTAAATTTAGCTGGATCCAGACTTTGGAACCCGGCACTATATATATTCATCTAGACACTTCTCTTTAATATTCCACTAGAAAGTGAAAAATGCTCAGATAGAAAATACTTCTATGTCATATTTCTGTTCAAGGATGAATCGGGCAGACATATACATATATACATATACATATATATATATTATATGCACTGCTCTATTCGTTCAGAAGTACATATATATTATGTCCACATTTCAATAATATATATATGTATATAGTATATGTATATATCCGATTCAATTTGATTAATTTGTCAGATACGCTAGAAAAATAATGGGAAATCTTCCTTGCAGTAACTCATTTAATCGACCGATTCCTCCTATAAAAGCTATATGATATAGTAGTGCAATTTGATTCATTTGTCAGATATGTCCGATAAAATAGCGGGATAAATCAAATGCTGTGCTTCGTTCAGATAATCTTCCTCAAGGTAACTCATTTTATCAACCGATTCCTCCTATAAAGCTGTAAGTTTTGACTCGTATGTGAAAGTCTTAAATGCCAAGATTCTTGAAGATATCTTCGAAAAAAAAAACAGAAAAGTTATTAAATAACTTAATCTTCGGCCAATCGCACCTCTGCCAGCTATATAAGATAATCTGCCGATCTCGACAAATCATACACAATAAGACGGAACTTTAATGCTGATAGATATGTATATTGATTCGGCTGACTCGGATGCTGTTTGAGTATATATATGTATATACTTAACAGGCTTAATAATATGTTCAGTAAGTGTTTAACCAGACAAAACTTTTAAGTTTTGGTTAACTCAGACATTGAGACATTGCTGCTTAATCTAATTACATGAAATGATTTAATTTACAGTCTAAAATGAATGCCACGTCCAGTTTATAGAAACCTGTTCGGTTCAAAAAACAAGCAACAAACACACGTAGCTCATAGCTGATCAATAATGATTAAATACATATATATATATATGTATGTACATGTATATATTTTTTGGGGATTACCCCTGCATCCGGCGCCCAGAAAATTCCTTCGGTTTGAGCGAAAGCCCAGGCGGAAAAGAAAAGCCGCAGACACGTAGAGTTAAGCGTTTTACCACAAAAACCGAGGCCCCTTCCATTGGCCCATCCCCATTCCCATTCCCATTCCAATTCCCATTCCCATCCCCATCCGCAGCCAGCGTCAAATGTTTTGTCGTCCCTTTTCGTATAGCCGCACACACGTTTCGATTTTATGTTATCTCCATGGGGCTTACCAAGCGATACGCCCCGGCCCAGTCCACCCGCAAGCGCTGCTCGGGCAACGACATGAAAATTATGTAAAACTTAAGTAAAAGATGAGCTCGTCAAGAATTATGACACCCAAGGGACGAAGATGTGTGCGAAGCGCAACAGTGAATAAAGCAAACAGCAGCAACAACAATAACACACACACACACACACACACACACACACACACACACAGAGCTACACTACTCGCTGTTGTTGTTGTTTAAACAACCCCAAAAGAGGCCATAAGCCATATGAATAGAAAGCGAGCGAGATTGCAAAAAGTAAGCAGCAAATTGAAATACCCTTTTAAAAAAGCAGGCAGAGACGCAGCCAATGCGTCAGCAAATTAATAGTAAAAGTAACGAGTAAGGACTATCGAGTGAAGGGTAGCGAGTAACTACTAGCAAGTCAGGAGGCTAGTGACGAGTGAAAACAAAATAATGACGTGTAAAAATGTGTGAAAAAAAGTGACGAGTGACAAGGAACGAGTAACGAAAAATAGTATAAAAAGTAACCAAATTACAAGCGAATAAAATGTGATGAGTATTGAGTAACGAGAAAAAAATAGGGGTGAAGCTAGTAACGAGTAGAATGTACAAATCGAAATGTGTCGAGTAACTAGCGCCAATTAAGGGACTACAAAACGAAATAAGTAACTAACGACGAGTTCAGAGTAACGAGTAACGAGCTTTGACCTGCAATAAATAAATGAGTATTGATTATAGCATAAAAAATGGAGCGTAAAGTACATAAAAAGAAACAAGTAACGAGTGAATCAAACGAACAACGAATAATGTTGAATGTTGCGATTCCATTATGCAGGCAGGCTAAAAAGCATACACATATATTTTTGAATATGTTTGTGTGTTAAATTCAATTCCCTCGCTACTCGCTACGCGGATAAACGTTAAACAACACTGCACAAGTGCAACGAGCAGAGCATAATACCCCCAAAAAGGAGGGAAGCACAAGGATAAAAAGGCCGAAATCAAATCTAAACTAAAACTACAACATGAGGCATTTAAGTGGCAACCCCCCCTCCACACACACACGCACACACACACGCACACACACGCACTCGTTGAATAGCAGCGAGTTAAGCAGCCAAGCTTATCCCGTGTATCCACCCACTAGACGATGCTCGCTTGGCGCTCGTAAATGCCTCATGTGCGTTTATATTGAAACAGATTGCTCCGCCAGCCGTTGCCTCGACTCGACCCGACCCCCGCGACCCCCCCCCCGAGCCCCCTAGTGCCTAGTTGCCACACTCGTTGCTGCTCGTGCTGTCTCTCGTGTTGTGTGTCCTTTGTGAAATTGTTGCGGTTTGCAATTTGCTGCAAATGACACTTGTTGTGAGCACCCGGGCAGCAGCAGTTGCTTCTCAACCCTGTGCACCACCCCCCTTTTGCCAGTTGCCAGTTGCCAGTTGCCAGTTGCCAGTTGGCAGTTGGCTGTCCCCTGTGCCGTGTCATCTGTCCTGCGGCTCTGTGCACATCGTCCTGGTCTTAGGTGGCAGCCATGTTGGCCTCTTCTTCATGGCTGCCGCCGAATGCGTGCGTGCGTGCGTGCGAAGGCGACGCATCGACTGCGACGCGCATCAACCACCAAACGGCCAGCAGGAGGCACAGCCAGCATACGCCCCACCGACCCCGCAACGCCCCTTACGCCCCTTGCCCCCCCGGTTGCGGGCCGTATGAAGCCATTCGTCCCGTTCGTCCTGTTCGTCCCGCACGACACTTTGGGGCTAATACAATTTATACACTTGGCTTGGCGTCGTTTCGGTTTGGCTCAGTGCCACGCCTGGCAATACGGTTATGGGGCGTCCGAGCTGGGATTTTGCGGCAGGATATGCGGCTGGTGGCAAGGCGAGGCAAGGCGAGGCGGGGCGAGGCGAGGCGAGGCGGGCCACGATTGTCAGCCAGTTTTACGGTTGGATCAATGTTTATGCCGTTACACACAGACACACACACACGCACACAATCACAGCGCGGCATTTATCCTTGTTACACGAACACACACACACACACACACAGAACAGCAACAACAACAACAGGAAAATGTGCCCCGCAAAAAGCTTTCTCGTTGGCTTTTGGCGACGTTTGTAAATTGGAAAATTCTTGCTGTGTGTGTGCGCGTCTGTGTGTGTGTGTGTGTTGGCTGGTAACTTGCTTTGTTATTGTTGTTGTTGTTGTTGTTGTAGCTACATATTTCTTGTATCCATCGCCCGGCGTTCCGCTCGTTGGGCCGCCCATCGCCCCGCGTCTTTGTCTCCGTCTCCGTCTCCGTCGTTGTATCTAATAAACCTTAAATGAAGGCAATATTGTGGGGTTGTTTTGGGTTAATATTGAAACGATAAAATTGAATTGAGCCGTATGCCACAAGAGCAACAGCAACAACAACAGCAACAACAACAGCAACAACAACAATGGCCCAGACGTCCCTGAAAGTTTTGCTGGGCTCGGTTTTTGGCAAACTTTTGTTGGATTTTTGTGAGTTGTAATGACACTTTTAGCTGACTTTGTAGCCATTTTGCTAGCTATCTCTATCACTATCAGTCGCTCCCTCTCTCTCTCTCTCTCGCCCTCTCTCTCTCTCTCTCTCTGTGTGTGTGTGTGTATTTGCTTGTGTTTTCCGCTTCCGTTGCCATTGAAAATGATGTTGTTGTTTGTTCTCGTGTGTGGTTTTTAATCAATTTTTCCAAACATTTTTGGTATAAATTTGCCCTGTGTGTGTGCGTGTGTGTGTGTCTGTGGGTGTGTGTGTCTGTGGGTGGGTGTGTGTGTGTAAGTGTGTCCCTTCTACACATCAATATATGCCGCATACTTGCGAAACTCAACTTTGACCAATTATCGATAACTTATCGATAAAAATATCGATATATATGTGCTGCATTTGTATGCAGAAGTGACTCTTTCTTAGTTGTTAAGTAGCTCAATAAGATGAACTCATAAGCAAATAGTTATCGATAGCTTTTCGCTCAACTATCGATAACTTCTGCGTTATCAGCTATCGATCATTTATCGAGCACTTTTCGTAAACTGCTGTGAGAAAAATACAGATTTGTGTTAAGTAAAAATTGCAAATTATTTTAAATGGAAGCCAGAGCAACCAGTTATCGATAATATTTTCAGATATTTTCATGTTTATAAGAAATTAAATTGATGAAAAAGGAAAGAATCACAGCAATGTTATATAAATGTATATAACTATCTATCTATTTAGTTATCTATCTATAAATCTATCTGTGTGACTATCCATCGATCTATCTATCTATATATCCATATATCTATCTATCTATCTATATTAAGCTAATATTCCTTACCTAAAAAAAACAGGTTATTATTAGATTCATATAAACTCTGCTGGAAGATCTGTTGCCAGAATTTCTTGCTTAGATCCCTCACCACGATTTCTGTATTTTTACCTGACATGTTTTTTTATGTCAATTGACATTGACTTATTTTTAGTTTTTATTTGATTTTATTTTTTCAAACTACCTTGATAGCCCGTCTTCATCCAGAGTTTGATCTTGGATAGATAGAAAGATAGATGGATAGATAGATAGATAAATAGATAAATAGATAGATAGATAGATGGATAGATAGATAAATGGATAGATGGATAGATAGATAGGGTAGATTTCGTAGCACATCTCCAAACAGTTTTTTTTTTCCAATTTTGAGCTGCCCGTTCTGCTGAAAATATTGAATTAAAACAATATTTTCTTACAGAAATTGCGGGCTAAATTTCAGCTGCAGCCAAAATTGGCAAGAACCAAATGTGGTTAAATAAATCCAATAAAGCTTTTTATGCTTAGCAGCTGAGTCTTTCACAAAAGTTGTCAGTTTTGAACCGAAATAAATATAAATGTCGGGCTCAAAGCCGTTTTAGAGCCTTGGTAACATAGTACAATTTTCAGTTTCTTACGGATTGGGCTGTGCACTGATCATCAATCAGTCAGTGAGTCAATCAGTCAATCAGTCAGGAGCTGGCAGTATATGTGTATATAAAGGCATGTTTTTATTGATGGCATATCTAAGGCTATTTGGAATTGGAGATTCTACCCCATTTTAAGTTCCGGTCTAATCGCAATTTGCGGCTCGGTGTCTGCGACGCGACGCTTTTGCTGTTGCCCCCGTGTTGCAATGGCTGTTGCAACGGCTGCCCCTTGCGAATTTGCGTGTCTGCAAAAGGTAATTCAAATGCCGACGGCATTTTATTGGCCAGCAACACCAACAAACGGAACAACAACAACAACAACAACGAGAACAACAAAGACAACAACAACGCGTTGTTGCTGCGGCTGCTGCGTTTTTTTTATTAATTGAAAAGTTAATTAAAGGTGATAAAAATTATACATGCCACCGATTTTCGCGCTGCAGGCGTTCGCCAGCAACAGCAGCAGCAGCAGCAGCAGCAACAACAACAACAACAACAACAATGGACAATGAACAAGGCAGATAAAAGAAAACACGTTTCAATTACATGTACGCACACACACGCACACATACATATGTATGTACCTGCTACGCTCTTGAACTGCTTGTGTGTGTGTACTAATTACATACATATGTATGTATATGTAATGCCCAATTTGCGTACAGTCTATTAAAGCCTTTGATGCTGTTCTTATATGCACATTCACACACATATATATACATATACATATACATACACATGCACAATGCGTAAATATATGCCGTAGCGCTTATAGATTCGAATATGCCTGCCCATTTGATCAATTTTAAATACAGGGCTCTGCTTTTACGCACAGCATTTACAACAAGTTGCCGTTTGCAGAGCTCGCTCTCGCTCGCTCGCGCCCGAGCAGAGGCGTCGCAGCCGACGTTGACGTTGCCATAGTTTGTGCACTGAGCCAAATGAAGAGAGAGATTGGACATGGACAGCGAGAGCGGGAGCGTGTGGGCGGCATGCATACATATGTGCAGGTGTGAGCGAGATAGCGCAAGTGCGCAGCATGGCAAGTTAATTAAATCCTCATGTATTAATCACGGCACCTACCATCACCGGCCGTCGTTCACCGCCCCCTCGCCCTCGCCCGCGCCCGCGCCCGCCCCCTTCTTTGCCACCATCATGACGCTCTATTAATCGCCATCGCCGCAAACAAACTCGTTGGCCGTACGTCCTGGCGTCTGTCTCTCTCTCTCTCTCTCTCTCTCTGCTCAGACGTCGGCGTCGCTGTCCGGCCGTCTGCCTCTCAGCTCCACGTCTCTGTTTCGAGTTTCCAGTTTCGAGTTGGAGCTGCAGTTCGAGTCTCAGTTTCAGTTTCAGTCTCTGCGCTTGCGTGATTCTGATGGCAAATTAATTCCTGGTAATTTGTTTTGATGTGATGTGCGACTTGAAATTGATTGAGATTGTGTTGTTGTTGTTGTTGTTGTTGTTGTTGCTGCTGCTGCTCTGGCTCGGGCCAATACCAGCAACAACAAGAACGACAACAACAATGAAGGCAGCTGAGAATTTATTAAAGCAGCAGCAGAAATCAATTTTTATGCTGAGCTTTATTTTTGCGCTTTGCTTTTTGTTGTAGCTCTTCGTCTTGCTGCTGTTGTTGTTGTTGTTGTTGTTTTTGATCATTTTTAGCACCTTTGTAGCCCTCTTCACCTTTCTTGTTGTTGGGCTTATGCATAAATCATAATCCATAGCCCAGACATACATACATACATACATAACTTTCAATTAATAAACTATTGTTTATATTAATAGATTTTTGTTGTTGTTGTTGCTCTTCGCACGCTGCTCATAAATTTAATTTGTTTGCACAATTAATTTTAAACCTCATACATGTGTGTGTGTGTGTGTGTGTGTGTGTGATAATAATAGAACACAAATTCGACAACAATAATAATATATAAATAAAACAAAAATTACATTTACTTTGAGCTCTGATTGCGCGACTTGAGCTGCGTGAATCAGTTCATTTGAACAGTTCATTTGAGCTTGTGCTCAGGCGCGAGTGCAATCTGTAGCATAGATAGGGGCAAGTAGCAAATGAACTAGTTTCATGGGCAGTTACAGTTAGGCAAATAAACTTGAGAACGGATGTATGCTGATAAAAAAAAAGGGAAGAAATTTTAAATAATATATTTGAATATAACTTCTAAATGTCTATAAACAAAAACGCATTATAAAATGCAATGAATAAATGCTCAACTAGTTCATTTGTTCCGTTTGATTCGGTTTTGATTCGTTTCTTCGAGCTCAACTAGTTCATTTGTTCCGTTTGATTCGTTTTTTAAAGCTCAACTATTTCATTTGTTCTGTTTGATTCGGTTTTGATTCGTTTCTTAAAGCTTCTTCGTTCGATTCGATTTTGATTCGTTTCTCCGAGCTCAGCTAGTTAATTTGATTTGCCTCAGTTTATAGGTTCGTTGATTTGAACTCGAGTGCTTAGCTTAACCTTCCAATCTTGTCCATCCACCCACTTAAATTGCATATTTGCCTAAGCTCATCTCGAACTATGCATTGCACCTGCAGCTGTTTCTTCAGCTCAGACACAGATTGCAACCGAGATTCGAGGATGGGGCAACGGCTCGCTCGCTCTCACACGGACCAGGATCCCGGGACCAGGGACCAGGGTTGCACGCCCACTCGAAGTGGTGGACGTCGTTCGTAATCAAATTAAGTAAATTACAAGCTCTCAAATGTGCAAGACTCGTGTTTTACCTCGCTAATAACTGCCGAAAAGCAAAAGTTTCTGCCAGATACCAGTTGTAAGCCCCAACTCCGCATACCTCAACTTACCCCCCCCCCCCTCTTCCCCTGCAGTCCACAATCTGGCAGCCTCGAACCTGAACTGCAAACTGATCGTGCGATCAGTGAAAGGAGGGAACCAACACGGACCACAGCGCAAAACGCAGCCACAACTTAAGAACTCAATTTGAAGCTTTAGCTCGGACTCTGTCTGGCCACAGCTGAGCTTTCTCTCTCTCTCGCTCTCTCTCTCTCGCTCTCGCTCTCGCTCTCTCGCGCTCGATCTCGCCGTGCTGAGCATCTGCTGTGCGCTGGCTGATCTTTGCCGCGCTTCCTTTCTAAATTGATTTTGAAAACAAAATGATCGTAAATTTTGATCGCCTTTGCAGCCTCTGCAAATTACTGAGCTTTTGCTCCGAAACTGAAACCAGACCCGCCCTGATCATCAGTTGCTGTTGTTGTTGTTGTTGTTGTTGCTGTGCCTTGGCTTTTATGGGCCTTGATTGAGTTGTCATATTTTATTACCGAAAATTTTAGACAACGCCACAACGACTTTGACTCGCAACCGCAGCGAAACGTTTCATTTGCCGTGGCGAATTGCGATCGTCGGCGTCGTTGGGGTCTGACACAGACGCTGGCTGCGACGCCGACTGCGACAATGTCGGCACATACGCTTAACACCTGTGTTCGCTCTTGCTTGCAGTCGCTCTATGTGTGTGTGTGTGTGTGTGTGTGTGTCTGTGTATGTGTGTATGCGCATGTGTGTGATATTCAGGTGATAATATGCCCGCCATTTTCGTAATGGAAAGTAATTATTGTTTGCGGCAACGAATTACAGTAATCGTCATAAAATGTTTCCCCATGACTGCCTACAGCAAACCAGGCGAGGGAACGCCAACAACCAGGCAACCAGGCCCAACACCAAGACCCAACAATCAGCGGCAGTAAACAGCAACAACAACAGGAACAACAACAACAACAGCAGCAGCAGCAGCAGCAGCAGCAATAACAACAACAACAACAACGAGCAACAGCCGTTGTCCATTGTGCCCTGCTATAATCAAGGGAAATAACATTTTCAAGCAGCGTTAAAACTAACATTAATTATGTCCGAAACGAACAAAACGATCAGCGAGAGCCGGAGAGGCAAAAAGCGAAGCCACTGGAAGGAAGGCAATGCGAAAGGAAAGCAAACCAAATTGGGCAAAACTTTCAAAGAGAGCCCCGTACCCAGCGTGCCAGTGTGTGAGAGAGTGCCAAAGTGCGCGACAGCATATTAGGCAACGGGAAGGTGCAGTATTGTGAGAGAGCGGAGGTAGCGGGTGTGTGCGATTGATTGTTATTGTTGGTCGTTGGAAAGCAGTGGCGCCCTCTAGCGCATGATTCGAGCATCGAATGCAGAGCGCAGGCCAAATGGCAGTAAAATGAAAAAATTGAAAAAAAGTCAATGTGCAGCAGCTGAAGATGGACAGCGGATGCAGCAACAGCGGCAGCACCGTACGCGGAACATTGCTCCAGAGTTACGCCCCAGACAGCGCAGGCGCAGGCGCAGCAGCGATGCGGCTGCAGGCGGGCAGCAACAATGTTGGAATTGGGGACTGGAACTGCGACTGGGATGTTATGCAGTGGCAGCGACGCCGACGCCAACGCCAAGCCAAGACAAGCCAAGCCAAGCCAAAACTAACGAGCGAGCGAGAGCGCAACAGGAGGCCAAAGAGCGAGCGAGCGAGCGAGCGAGCAACGTTAATAAGAAATTAATGTCTTGATCATTTTCGATCGTTATGTAAATCAATCAGGCAAATTATAGCTCAGGGGCTTGCCACAATAATTAGACCCTATTCGTAATGCAGCCGCAAAGGCTGCAACAGCCAGCCAGGGCGAGCGAGCGAGCGAGCGAGAGGAAGAGAGAGTGAGAGAGAGCGAAAGAGCGGGAGCAGCAGCAAAGACAGCGTTAAAGGCCTCGATAGTCATGGCGTGCAGACGACGCAGACGCTGACGCGCCCCTCGAACGTAGGGAATAAGAAAATGCAAAAAAAAAAAACACACAAAACAAAAAAAACAAAAAAGAAGAGGAAACATTTTTGCTGGCATGCAACGCCTTGATGTCTTCTTCGGAGCTGAAGCTGGAGCCGACGTCTTCATTAAAACAACAAAACATTTATGCGCCGCTTTGGCATGTCGCTGTCCGCTGTCCGCTCTTTGAGAGCTTTTCGTCAGAGCGGACCCGGGGCTGGACTGGGCACAGGCTGCAGCCCAGCTCCAGCTCCAGCTTCAGCCTCAGCTCCAGCTTCAGCCTCAGTCTCGGCTTCAGCTGTGGCAGCAACGTAACAAGATGCGTAAAAATTATTGATTTTCCTTGACTTGATTGTTGTTGGCTATCAAAATTTAATCATAACATGCAACACGAGACCAGCTAGAGGGAGACAGACAGACAGAAAGAGGGAGGGGAGGCAGACTTAAGGATCGGCAACATGTTGCCAAGTTAACCACTTGAATTTTCAATTTTGCATCGCAGCAGCGGCAAGTAATTTGCTGCGTTGACGTGCCTGGCGTGGCAGATGAGCAATGACCCGGCACCCGAGCTGCCAGTCGCCGAAAGGGTGGATCGACGGGGAGGGGGAGGGGGAGATGGAGGGGGAGATGGAGGGGCACTGGCTTGTGTGTGTGTGTGTGGCATACATACATACTCGGCCGCTGCTCGTCGTGTCGATCAATTCGTTTTAATGCAAACAACTCATATAAATTCATGTGCAACTTGGCAGCAGACGCGCCAGATCGCCAGATTGAGGTGAAACCTCTCTCCCCTCCCCTCCCCTCCCCTCCCCTCCCTCCTTACCGCTGCCCTGGCTGGGCTCTCGACTGGCGTTCGGGTCAGTCCACTCGGTTGTTGGGCCTCTTCCAATTACCGTCGTCCGCAAGTGCAAAGAAATTCATTAATTTAACTGCCACACATTTGTTGCCCACTGTGCGCCCCCCCCTCCCCCCTCCCATCCACACTTTGGCGCTTAGGGAATGGGCGTGTAAATGTAATGCAAATGTAATTGCAGCAACTGCTTAACCTGGCCAATAACACGAGCCATCAATTGTGCCTTAACCCTCGACCCAAGCCTGCGGAATCTTCTGCACAAAGCTATCGTTGTGGCTGCAGAAATTACCCGGCGTGCCACGTGTGAGAGGAAAAAACTGACTTTTAGTATATTACAAAACATATTTTCGAATTTTAACAAATACGACGTTTAAATAAAAACAGTTGAAAAGCAAATTTCATTCGCTATTAATTTTCCATTAATTATTGCCTAATATAAAGACTGGTATATATATTCTAGATCATCATTAACTGCCGAGTCTATGTATCTGCCCGTCTATATGTCTGTCCGTCCGTCCGTCTGTCTGTTTTCATCGAACTAATCTGTCAGACTTAAGGCTATCGTCTTGATACTTTGCATAGGTCCGACATTCTTTACATACATGTATGTATATGTATATGTATATTTATTTATTATATATATAATTATAATTATAAATAAATTGTATAAAAAGCGCATAAATATTATATGCGAACCAAAGTCCAGAGTATAAATCCCTAATAGAATATAAATTCTTTAATATTGTTTGTAATATAGTTTTTGTAGATCTTGCCCGAGATCCGAGATGCCTTTCTATTGAGGCTCTCTGAAATTCCCACGTCTCAGATACGCCGAGCGGGGGGGGGGGGGGGGGTGCATTTAGCGTGCGGTGTGCAAACAATTTACACACTCCAAAGTTGCAGACGCAGCTCTGGACTCTCGAACAATTCATCAAAGTGAAAGAACAGCAACAACAAGCAGCTAAACGACTTTGACAGGCAGTGAAAAGGGACAGGGAAAGGGACAGGGAAGGGGACAGGGAAGGGGACAGGGAAAGGGGTTACAACAAAAACAAACCAAGGCAACAAACAAAAAAAAACAAACAGGAGAAACAAATCGAATACCCTGCAAAAAAAAAAAAAAAAAATGAGGGCGCGTGGCTGACTTAACGCCCTGTTTTGTAGTTGTTTATGTTTTTTTTTTTTCATACAAGCAGCGCGGCGGGTGGAAGGGGGGGGGGGGGGGAGGGGGTTGGGTGCTGGCTATGCCGAGGGTCGCATAATTAGCAGCCCTAATGTGTGTAACGCTCATATTTTTTTCTGCCCCTCATTTTGTATGCCCTGAGCCCATTGCAAATGGGTGAAAAGGGTATATTGGTTTTGTGCAAATGCAAATTTGTGTAACAGGCAGAATGAATGGTCGTAGACCCCAGAAATTATACATATTCTTGATCAGCATCAATATCCGAGTCGATCTAGCCATGTTCGTCCGTCTATCCGTCCGTCCGTCTGTCTGTCCGATTGTCCGTCCGTTTACCCATCCGTCCATCCGTCCATCTTTCCGCCCGTCTGTCCGTCCGTATATCCCTCCATTCATCCGTCCGTCTGTCTGTGCGATTGTCCGTCCGTCTATCCGTCCGTTTATCCGTTCGTCCATCCGTCCATCTTTCCACCCGTCTGTCCGTCCGTCTGTCCATTCGCCCATCTATCCGTCCGTCCATTCGAGTATCTTTCCGTCCATCTATCCGTCCATCAGTCCGTTCCCCTGTCCATCCCTCCGCCCATCTCAGTTAGTTTCCGATAATCGATTACTTGCTCCGTTGTCAAGCAATCGATAAACACAGTTATCGAAATCCTGTACTTTGAGCAAATCCCTTAGGTTTTTGAGAGCCCAATAGAGATGAAGTATCTTTCATTTCATAGATCGAGCTACATTTGTGGTTGTTAGAAGAGTCTCCAGGGTATCCCCAAGTCGGGCACTACCGATAAGAGCTCTCTCACTTGTTTTTACTGCGTCTCTGCCTCTATTTGACTTTCATTTTTTGTCAGTTTTTTACAATTTGTTCGTCCGTTTAAAATAGAACAAAATAGAAAGAACAAAAAAGGCAAAAAGCAAATCAAATCATGTGACAAGTTTCTAATGAACCTCAAAAGGTGCCACGACCCGGTCTGAGGCGGCCTCTGACAACCCCCACGTCTGGCATTTGTGTGGCCTATAAATGCTAATGAGCCCAGCGTTTATTCTACTTACCTTTTTTTTTTTGTCCATTTTATATTTTTTATTCTGTTCTCTTTTTTTTTTTTTCGTGCATTTTACCCACGTTTTTTTATTGTCGTTGTTGCTGCTAGTTAATTTTTTTTATAGATTTTTATGGTGATTTTTTGGGCAATTTTTTGTGGGTCGTTCGGCTGATTCTTGTGGGACCAAATTTTGCTGCTGCTGCTGCGGCTGCTGCTACTGCTGCCGCTGCTGCTACTGCTGCGGCTGCTGCTACTGCTGGCAGTAGTTCTGGCGACGGTTGTGTTAGAGATTTGATTCGCCTTTTGCTTGCCCCCGAGGCGGGTAGTTTTGTCCGCTCAGCGTTATGGTCATGAGCCGTGTTTGATTTTTCTTTTCTCCCCGAGGGCCGCAGTTCAGGCCAATCGCCCCCTTGCTTCCTCTCTATCTCTCTCCCATTCTCTCTCTCTCATTCTCACTCTCGCTCTTTGCATTTGGTTCCACTTGAGTTTGTTTGCTTAACGACCTTTGAAATTAGCCAAAACTAAGGGGCAATAGGCGTTAGATGGACCCAATGCAGCAGCCCGTAGATTAGACACTGTCCGCAGAGTCTGACAACAACAACAACAACAACAACAACAGCAACAAAAGCAACAATAACAATTTATACTATTTATATGCAAATTTTGCAAGCGCCTCGCAACTGTGCACCATTTGCTGGCCTAATTAAAATTGGGCTACCCATTTTTAATTAGGCCAAAATACAAGCTACAACAAACAGATTTATATGTAAGCAGGTACGAGCGGGATAATCGACAGAGAAGGGGAGAGAGACAGAGAGAGAGAGAGAGAGAGAGGGAGAGGGGGAGTTGCTGTCTGAGATGAGTTAAGGAATTGCTTGGAGCTTGGAGTTCTTCTTCCTCGTCAGCCGAAACGCTTCGCTAACTCAATACCCTTTGTGGGCCTTAGCATGCTTCAGTATATCCTAGCAGCAAAGTCCTAGGGGAAACCAAAACCCATTCGAGAGCTAACGAATATTTTAGTACAAGATTTAATTGGGGCAAGCGGAAAGCATAGCAAGAACTACCAAGCCAAATGTGCAACATTTCAACCTAAATCTTAAATAAAAAACAACAAGCATTTATGTGAGAAATGAAAACAGACGAGCAAATATAGATATCTTCGGTTCGTCGAAGATTTTATATCCTTGCCGACAAGATCGTGAAGGCTGAAAAAAAAAACATCTTGTCAAACAGAATAAATTGCATAAAAGAGTCTACTTCCCGACCGATCGTTCCTATGGCAACTATATGATATATTGGTCCGGTGTTCATAAGATTTTGCATATATGCAGGGATCAAAGGGAATGATATCTTGACATATATATATCTTGTTTACCATACAGGAAACTACTTCCGGACCGATCGTTTCTATGGCAACTATATGATATAGTGGTCCGATCCGGCCGATGCCGATGTATGCAAAGATTTGCAATATCTTTAAAAGAAAGAGACTAGTTAGAAATACCATCGAAATTACCTTCGGTGTTTATTGTCCGATCTTTATGAAATTTGCAGTTCAGCGAAATCGCATAAAAATCTATGCAAATACCCAAGCCCAAGGCTTAGTTACTTACAATTTTAAAATAGTCGGTGGGAAGTTATTTAAAAAGTGAAATATTTTAAAGCTGTTTAAGCTATAAGAGAACCTAGTTGCCTAGTTAGATGCATCCAGCTCTTATAGTTTTCCAGCTATGGGCATTTTGCAGAATCGATTATTCTCGATTTTATGTACGACAGAAATCAAATAAAAACTCATGCTGCGCATCTACGTGCATATATATTTCAAATCTTAATTCTCTAGCTTTTGTAGTTCCTGAGTTACAGGCGGATAGCTGGAACGGGCTAAACGCAGCGCATCCTGATTAAGGACGAAAACGGAGATGCTTTCCACGGACTGTCTCTATATAGTTAAGAGTCGAGTATTAATCGTACAGCGATTTCTTAGCTAAACTTCCGTTCCGTTGAATGTTTAACTCTAGACCTTAAGCCGCATATCCCTCTGCTGGGCAGCTCATTGATTATTTTCCTAACTGATTTGGTGGCTGTCATAATTTCGGTGCTCGTCCTTATCAAATGCCTGTCCATTATCTGATTTAGTGCCAGCCCCTTTCAACTTCGGCTCGGACACGCCCAGCCAGGCAGCGAGGCCGACGCGTCCACAGCTTCCTATCGATTATAGTTAATATATGAAGGCGCTTCGTCTGCGTTGCCTTCTAGCAAATTAGGGGCACAGACCCCAAGTGAAACTGTGCCACAGCACAGCGAGAGAGAGAGAGACAGCGAGAGAGGGAGAGGGAGAGGGGAAAAGTCAGAAAGTCAACAGAAACCATAATTCAGATCATTTTATTTATAACACCCTTGAGGAATTATATTTTATTTACTCTTTCAAGTGTGATGATGAGGCCGCTGAGCCAAGACCCGAGATTCGTACGAATGGACAAGGACCTGTTACCCCTCCCACCCCCCCCCCCCCTCCAACTCCCTTCCTCTTACCACGCTGTGTGTTTTCTCTATGAAGTGTCTGGTCCATTGTTGTGTCAATGCCGAGGGTTGGAACGGGCCGCGAGACACTCCTTCGTTTTGGTAGCAGATGTGTTTATAAATTGTTGAAATCTGTGTGCATTTTAACATATGAATATCACGTACCAGCGCCTCGAATCAGCTACTCAAGGGTGCGGACTGCGGGCTGGAGCTCCTTGACTTGGGCTCATCATTACGTGGAGCTGCTGCAATCAAATCTTCTCTGTTGTGCATTTTATAGGCTTTTATTTAACTTAGGTTGGGTTTTGTTACCGCCTAATTGGTTGGTTAGCAAATTCTGCAATTAAATTTCACTTAAAACTGCAACTAAACATGGGCCAGGCCAGGCCAATGCCAGCTGTGGGTGGGCTGGCTGGTCTGGCTGACTTTAGGCGCCCGAATCGGGTCCGCGTTACATGTATTTTACTTCCGCAGCGGCGCTTTAAACATATCCGAGCCACCAGGCACTGGCAACACCCACCACTTCCTAATTGTGAAAACCAATTTGCGCTGCTATAAATTAGAAAGACAAACGACGGCAGGGCAGGGAATCGACGGGCAGGGCAGGGAAACGACGGCCAGGGCACCGACAACGTTGCCAATGCAATGAGCGCCCGAGCAGGGACTGCGACTTTGGCTGGGCGCCCGAGCAGCCAGCTGGGCAAAGAGACTTTGGCTGCCGGGCTGACGGGCTGGCTGCCTGGCAGGCGGGAGGTGCGCCCAAGCCAGGGCCGCAAAGCTGTGGGCGTGGCACTGGGTTCCTGTTCCTGTGTGCGGTTAGCCGTTAGCATATCTTGGAAATTTACATAAATAGACTTTAATTGTTTGCAATTATAATACGAGCCGAGCGCAAGCGAAGCCCAACGTGCACAGGCGGGCCAACAGCCCTACACTCTAGTTGGCTACCTCCCCCCTCCCCCCACCCCCCCCCTCCATCCAATTCGCGCTCTCTACCCCGCCCACGCGCTTGTCAGTTAATTATGGCCGCTTGTTGGCAGCAGGCTACCCATTTGCAAAAGCGGCTAATGCCAACGACTTATCGACTCTTGCAGTCTCCTCGGCCTCCGCCTCCGCCTCGGCGTCAGCGTCCGCCCACGATGATGAGACGGCCAGCGAGAGCAGCGCCGCAGCCGCCGCCAATCGTCGACGCAGCCGCACCAATTTCAACACCTGGCAGCTGGAGGAGCTCGAGCGCGCCTTTCTCAGCAGCCACTATCCGGATGTGTTTATGCGCGAGGCGCTGGCCATGCGTCTGGACCTGAAGGAGGGCCGCATAGCGGTAAGTCTCCATCCACTTAATAGATCAATTGATAATCGATAATCGATAACATTAATGACCAAAAAAACAGAAGGCAGTTGTCAGCACATGAACAGCTTCGATCAATCAGCTAAATATTACTCTCAGTGGCAATTATTATTTACCGATAACTTATCGATAACACGTGCGCATTTGATTTATTTCAGAAAGTACATTTCTCAATCGATAGTTTGCGATGCTTTCGATGCCATTCGCTTAACGTCTATCGACAATATTGTAGCGATAACTTATCAAAACTTTCGATTGATAGCACACAATCTCTTTGGCGATATCATTTAATTATCAACCTATCGATAATTTGCTTTAGATTGTTCACATGCATGAAACATGTAATCTATAATTATTGACAATACGCATTCGTTTGATTAGTATTAGTATTAGTATTAGTATTAGTATTAGTATTAGTATTAGTATTAGTATTAGTATTAGTATTAGTATTAGTATTAGTATTAGTATTAGTATTAGTATTAGTATTAGTATTAGTATTAGTATTAGTATTAGTATTAGTATTAGTATTAGTATTAGTATTAGTATTAGTATTAGTATTAGTATTAGTATTAGTATTAGTATTAGTATTAGTATTAGTATTAGTATTAGTATTAGTATTAGTATTAGTATTAGTATTAGTATTAGTATTAGTATTAGTATTAGTATTAGTATTAGTATTAGTATTAGTATTAGTATTAGTATTAGTATTAGTATTAGTATTAGTATTAGTATTAGTATTAGTATTAGTATTAGTATTAGTATTAGTATTAGTATTAGTATTAGTATTAGTATTAGTATTAGTATTAGTATTAGTATTAGTATTAGTATTAGTATTAGTATTAGTATTAGTATTAGTATTAGTATTAGTATTAGTATTAGTATTAGTATTAGTATTAGTATTAGTATTAGTATTAGTATTAGTATTAGTATTAGTATTAGTATTAGTATTAGTATTAGTATTAGTATTAGTATTAGTATTAGTATTAGTATTAGTATTAGAATTAGTATTAGTATTAGTATTAGTATAAGTATTAGTATTAGTATTAGTATTAGTATTAGTATTAGTATTAGTATTAGTATTAGTATTAGTATTAGTATTAGTATTAGTATTAGTATTAGTATTAGTATTAGTATTAGTATTAGTATTAGTTTTAGTATTAGTATTAGTATTAGTATTAGTATTAGTATTAGGTTTAGTATTAGTATTCGCATTAGCATTATTATTGTTAGGATTAGATTCGGTATCAATATTGGTTTAGGTATTGGTATTGGCTTGGTATTAGTATTGTTGTTGGTATTTGTATTGGTATCGATATTCGTATTGGTATTGGTATTGGTAATGCAATCGGGCATCGAGCTAGTTGCGTGCTTGTTGTAAAACAATTTGAGGGCAACTGCAACTCAATTACTCAATAAAACCAATTACCTGACTATTTTTATTCATTACAATTCATTTTATTTCATTTCGAATTGCGTTTCGTGTCGCTGGCTGTTGCAATGTAATTTCAATTGCAACCAAGTTGTAGCCCCTGCGATTGGCGCTGGCGATGACGATGATGATGTCGATGACGATGACGAGGACGGCGACGACGACGGCGATTCCATAGCTGGGTTTGCATGTCAGCCGTGTGATTATCGTCGTCGGTTTCTTTGGCTGAGACACTCGTCTACGCTTTAGCCAGAAATTGTTTCTTGACATGACATATCAATTTGTCAATGCGAAAAAGACGAGACGAGACGAGGCACTACGACAGACAGACAGACAGACATGCGGAGAGACGGAGAGACGGACAGGTGAGCCAGCTGGCTGATGGGCGGTGCAGTGTGGTGTGTTGCGGTGTGGTGCGATTCGGTTTGGTTTTGGTTCAGGTTGAGGTTTGAGGCGCTCGTTAAAGCGCAGGCAATGTGAGCATCGCATGCAGCTACTCAAAAACAATTTGCTGCACATTAAAAAATGCACAATGCATGCAAATGACTTTAAATTGAAGTGACACACTCGCACACACACACAAACACACTCGCACACACTCGCACACACACTCGCACTCGCACGCCCACTCGAAATGCGTTCGCGTCGCGGTTGAGTCGCTCCTCAAACTGCCCCTCAATTAGCGACGCCATTTTGTTTACGACCCGCCGTCTAACCCCATGAATAACGAGTGCATATCGAAACTGAAACTGTGAATAGTCGCACACAGCTCTACGTCCATTATAACTAAATGATGATAACGATATTATAATAATCACAATATTCATTATTCAGCGAACGATCTGCCATTAATTGTTAGCCAATTCTTAAAGGTATGCTTACGCAAATTGCCTCAAAACTGGTTCAAATATTAATTATGCAATAAACGATTTCTATATTACCCTAGCTAAGGTTAGCTGGGCAAAAGCTAGCCCTGTGAAAACAAAGCACTCTCTTTTAGCATTTTAAGCAAAGTATTAAGAAAAACTAACATTTGCTGCTGCATTTGAACCAGCGACCTCTCGCTTGCTGGTCCGACGCGCAGACAACTAAAATACGCAGACTCTTCAAATTGCGTTTGCTTAGCACAATTTTAAGAATGCATTGTCTTAAATGTTTTTCTGGCAAAATTTGTCGAATGTTTTCCGCCCAATTGGAATTTGAATTTTCCGAAAATTTCGTCAAGGAGCTACAGACAGTCAGTCAATCAGTCAATCAGGAGGAAGAGCTTTATGTATATGAAGATTGAATTGTTCCATTAAAAATTATAAGAAATGAGATGAATCAAGATACGAACGAAAAGCAAAGTTCACAACTATGTTAAGCCAGGTGCCAAGATCAGGACAATAAGCTGATCTTATGTCTCAATCTTCACCAGAATCGGATCGGTATATCATATAGCTGTAATATCATGCGAGAACGAAGCGCTGCGATAACCTAATTCTTAGACCAGGCTTTATGTAGTCATATTAAATATATTAATTATTGTTCACTTTCAGGTTTGGTTCCAGAATCGCCGGGCCAAGTGGCGCAAGAAGGAGCACACGAAGAAGGGACCGGGTCGGCCGGCGCACAATGCACAGCCGCAGAGCTGCAGCGGGGCTCCGATACCGTTGCCGGAGCTGCGTGCCAGGGAACGGTAAGTGGCCGGTACAGCTAACCAGATGCGAGCCAAAGTCTAAGCCCAAATCAATGACCAATCCTCACGAGCAGCGCACAGCGCAGCAAGCGCATCGCCAAGGCGATCGAGCGGCAGGCGCGCAAGCTGCGGCTCAAGGGACTCGACGTGAATGTGGAGCAGCTGCGCGCCGACTATCTGGCCGCGCACCGCAATGACATCGAGCACGCCGAGCTGGAGCAGGACGATGAGCTGCCCATCGATGTGGTGGGCGTCTGCAGCGACAGCCTGGACAACTCGCGGTCGCACAGCTCCAACCTTGCCGCCGCCCTCACGAACCAAAGAAGCTGCCCGGACAACAGCTGCGATGGCAGCGCTGTGATAAAACTGGAGCCACTGGAGCCACTGGAAGCACTGGTACCACTGGAGTCTACTAATCTGCCCCCGCTGCCCGCAGAGCCGACGCAGCCGCCGCCGCCGCCGCCGCCGGCGCAGCAAAAGCCGCAGCACAATTCATGCTTCAGCATCGAATCGCTGCTCGGCACATAACACCCATCCAGAAGCAATACAACAACTATACAAATTATTTATTTTTTTAATAATATATTATATTTTTTTTTTTATTTTTAATCTAGTAATACCCACTAAGTGTGCAGGGTATGCTCAAGTTGTGCAAATATATGTGAAAGGCTAAAACTGAACTCTTCCCGACTTTCAATTGTCAAGCTTGAATATTTCATTTCTTAAACTGAATAAATTTCAATTTTTTTATTTAAGATCCCGTGCTGAGTCCAGCAAGATATTTCCCAGATAAAATTATGCGAGTTGAAAAACTTTTAAGTCTTCATTTTCCGATTAATCGATACTTTTATCGATTTAGGGATGCCAATCTGTAGTCGTTTATTTAAAATTTAGTTACTTCTTTATTATTATTTATATCATGAAAATTAAAAGCCTAATCAGAATATGATTATTTTTCCTTCCGGCCAGCTAAGCCCCATTTCACAGCCCAGAAGAAAAATAATAGAAAAATGTATTGAAAAAAGTAAAGTAGTTTATAATAGTATATAGAATATTAAGTAAGTAGGATAAAGAGATGGTGATGGGAAAAATGTATATGCTCTCTTGCCAGCTCGGCCACTACTCATAGCTGGAAATGGTCAGTGAGTTCCCGAAGGTAAATCCAACGATTTAATAAGGGGCAAGAGAAACTTCAGTGGAGAATACGTCTATTGTAATCTTTGCATAATATACGAAAATAAATTTGTGCATAGCGTACTCTGTGGTGCATGTTGGTAAGAATAAAGGACGATAGTTCCTGGCAGGTAGGTCGGAGGGGAGTAGAATAATCTATGTCGCCAACAATCAAATGAAGATCGAAAGCTGTGAGCAATATTTTCTTTTCCGATTACAACGCCCTTTATAATAGGCCTAGGCTTTATATAACATATATCTTCATGTACTCTTTATACTTATACTATAAATATATATATATATACTGCTCATATATTAAAAACTAGGAATAATGTTGATTTAGAGGCCACATTGTGTGAATGTGTGTGTGTGTGTGTATGTGTGTGCGTGTGTGTATGTATGTATGTCCGTGTATATGTTTGTATGTATGCATGAACATTGGCTTCTATACCAATAGCAGACCAATTTGTCTTGTTGCGCGGCAAATTTAAATAAGAAAACGTATTTATTGAAGCTGCCCTCCTCCTCGATTCTCAAAAATGTAAGTAAGGCTTGCAGGCTTCACCTATGAATTAGGCGCAGGGGGCTTTAACGCTGGAAGCTGAGGACCCGGAGGAGCATGGCGGAGGAGGAGCACCAAGGGGGCGGAGCAGGAGGTATGTATGTATGTATGTATGTATGTATGTATGTATGTATGTATGTATGAATGTATGAATGTATGAATGTATGAATGTATGTATGTATGTATGTATGTATGTATGTATGTATGTATGTATGTATGTATGTATGTATGTATGTATGTATGTATGTATGTATGTATGTATGTATGTATGTATGTATGTATGTATGTATGTATGTATGTATGTATGTATGTATGTATGTATGTATGTATGTATGTATGTATGTATGTATGTATGTATGTATGTATGTATGTATGTATGTATGTATGTTTGTATGTATGTATGTATGTATGTATGTATGTATGTATGTATGTATGTATGTATGTATGTATGTATGTATGTATGTATGTATGTATATATGTATCTATGTATGTATGTATGTATGTATTAATGTGTGTATATAAGTATGTGTGTGTGTATGTAAATATGTGTGTGTGTATGTATGTATTAATGTGTGTATATGTACATGTATGTGTGTGTGTATATATGTATGTATGAATGTATATATGTACATATGTATTAAAGTGTATATATATATGAATTTTGACCAAGAAAATTACAGCTTTCTAGCTCGTACGGTATGGGCTGTGTGTTGATCACCAATCAATCCGTCAGTCAGTCTGGATAATATATGTATATATGTATGTATATACTCATCATATACCCTTTCCACTCTGTGATCGAATTTAAAAAGTGGTAATAAATTTCTTAAAAATATGTGTACCACAAGACAAAAAATAATTAAATGTCTTAACAAATTGGAAGACAGGCATAAAAAATAGGGATTAATTTGAGCAACTTCTGGAAGTATAGAGTTAAGAGAGAGATAGAGATAGAGGAAGAGAGAGAGAGAAAGAGAGAGATGGAGAGAGAGAGAGTGTACTTTCTAAGAACGGTATTCGAAAAAATCACGATGAAGAAACTATCTTCATTCAGTTATATTGACATAAGAACCAACTACTTGTGTATATTATTTTCCGGTAGAAAATGCCAAATTGCATGTCTCTGACTTTTGACACCGGGTTGATGTGAGCAAGAGGGGGACGGCAGAGCTTGTAATGGCAACGGGAACGAAATGTGGCAGCTATAGTTGGACTTTTAGTGAATGCGCAAAGGCGCAAACAAATGCGAACGCGAATGCGAATGCGAATGCGAATTTGAGTATGCATTTTAATTTCCAGCAAAGTGCCCGGCGGCTGCGTGTGGTGCGCGTTGTGGCTGGGAGTGTGTGGTGGCAGATCGGCGAGCGGCAGGCGCAGCAGAAGGCGGAGGCAGTGCATCCATCAAGTTCACACGCAGCACGCAATGGACCTGAGCCCCAATATGAGCCCCAAGCTGGATCACGGTTCAACCATGGGCAAAGTTTGACTTAACTATCGAGCAAGCGATTCGATAAGTGTGCAAGAAACTATCGATATCAATTACCGTTAAGTGCAGTCGAAGCGACTTATCGATAAATGCAACGATGTTTGCTGCAAGAGAAAGTTTCAAGTCAAGGAGCTGAAGATTTCTTGAAAAAAGCTAAGCTGACGCGTGTTATCGATATATCGATAGCGATAGATATCGTAAGCAGTTCTTGAAGATATTTTTGCTGAACAAAAATATGGTTTGCATATCATTATCGATGTTGCTTTGAGTTATATTATCGAGCTATCGAGTGTTATCGAGTGTTATCGATATTTGAAATGCAAATTTAGTTCGTTTCAACCGATATTTGTGTACGAAAACAACAACTGATAAGCTGTTTATCGATACCCGAGTGTGAGCACCAGCTCTGGCACAAGAACAAGAAGTGGCTGTCATTAATAATTAATGAGATTGAGGTTAAGGTGCTCGGGTACTCAGGTGTTAAGGGCCAACAGGCAACATTGCACCACGTGCGTGGCGTGCAACAATGAATTGGATTTTCGCTGCGGCTCAAACGAATTTCGGCCATTGTGCGAGCCAACAACTGTATCTGAAAGATACTTTCTGCTGAACGCATCATCAGGCGGGCACCGTCAACCACCGTCTTGAGTGGCTCGACCTGCATAGCCGAGAGGCAATTTACGAAATGCAACGCGCCCGGAATCGGGACAAGAACTGCGACTGGAACTGGATACTGCCGGGGTCGGGGCCACAAATGTAATACACACATCAGGCAAATAAATTAGAAGGCAACTCCTTGTGGCAGAAGCGTCAGGAGCGTCGCGCCCCCTCCATCTGGTTCGGTTCGTTCAAAATGGAGCCAGAGCAGTGTCGAGCAGGAGAGTAATGCCGACAATCCGTCATGCAGGTGTGAATGATTCATTAATTTCTCGCCTTCATACGAATTTTCAGTTAACATGCAAGCGGAACCAAAACGAGCCGCCGCAAAAGAGTTACGCAGTCGGCAACTGCAACAGCAGCGACGCATGCCTGCCAGTCCCAGCCTCAGTCCCAGCCTTAGTCCCAGTCGCAGTCCCAGTCGAAGTCCCAGTCGAGGTCCCAGTCGCAGTCGCAGTCCTTAGCATGAGAGTTCCCCAGTCCCAGTCTCAGTTCCAGCTTCAGCTTCAGCTTAACGTCTTCATTACGCACGGCCAACATTTCCGCTCTCCACTCCGTTTGCTGCCAGTTGCCAGTTGCCAATTTCGTTTTGCATTTTCAATTTTGTGGCATTTCCTTCGTCCAGGCTGCAACAGCGGGTGGGCATTACCCTGCCCATCCCCCTATTCCCCCTTCCCCCTTCCTTGCAACGGCGCGGCGTGCGTTAATTACCTGATGAGCCCAAGGATCAAAGGCCAATTGACACCTTGCGATTTCGTTGGTTGTTTATTTTAAATGCAATTGAATCAATTTAATGCTTATTCAAATCTAATTTTATAATTCAACATTCATGAATACACTCATATATACACTCATGAATGCACTCGTGAATACACCCAAATAAAACAGTGGCTTAAAGTATTTAGTCAAATGCTTCAACTTAAAATAAATAAAAAACTAATGTGAGTGCAACCCATGAATGCACCTATGAATATAAATGTGAATATAATCAGCAGTACATTTATTTAAAAAGACGATTGTGCATATACTCGTGCATGTTTCGAATGTATCCACGAGAGTATTCATGAATATATTCTAAAATCTCTCCATGAATGTATTCATGAATGTATTCTTGTATATTTCATGAAATCCAAAAAAGGCTTATGAATCGTCTCATACTCATAAGTTGATATGCTCATTAATTAATTTCAGCGTTTGCCAAGCATTCATGAATATGCTCATGAATGCATGCATTCATAAACATATGAATGTCCAATCACTCAATTGAATTTGCACCTATGAATACACTCATGAATGCACGCCCATTAACACTCATTCGGCACCATGTAATTATGTTTACATACACTCATTCATTCATTCATTCCGTTTAATTCGTTTAACGGCATGCACTCATCTTATTCAATTGCCGCTTCTTTGGCACTCATTTCGACGCATTTCGACGCATTTCGATTGCCCATTCGCCAGTTATTCACACTCATATTCACACATTTCGCCTGCCAATTTGCTGTTCACACGGATTCCGAAACTGAATCCCAAACCCAAATCCGATTCGACTCCAGCCTCAGCTCGTAAAATGCGCTGAATGATTTTTGGCTGCTGCTCGAGTGCTTTAGCCTCTTCTTCTTCTTCTTCTTCTTGTTGTTGCAGCTTCAAACAACAACAATTCATATTTTTTATTACACCTACTTGGAGGCTTGAACCCGGCCCGAACAGCGGCTCGCAGCCAGTTCGGAGCAAAAATGAAGGCGTTAACCAACTTTAATACATTTATTTGGGCCACAAAAAAGCAAAATAAACAACGAAAAATGCGGCAAAAGAGACGAGAGCACGACTTGGGCATACCCTGTAGGCAAGGCTGAATCTAATTGTTATTTGTCTAGTTAGAAAATATTGTTGTAGCAAATATTCTTTTGTTAGCTTTAAATTTAACAAAAAATATTTATATCTAATTAAACATTATTATTATTTGTGTATATTATTTATTTATTTATTCATATGCATAAATAGAAATAGATACATGTAATTCTTTTTGCACAGTTCACGCTCTGCCAAGTGCCTGCTGTGAATATATGATGTTTTAGTCTACTTGCCGCCAGATGGCGTCGGTGGTGTAATGGTCAGCATAGTTGCCTTCCAAGCAGTTGATCCGGGTTCGATTCCCGGCCGACGCACGTTCTTTTTAATCAAATTTTTTTTATTTTTTTTTTTAACAAAATACATTTAATCAATCTTTCGTGGATGCAAAATGGTATATAATACTCTAATTAATAAAGTAAATTAATAAATTAATTAATAAATTAAATTGCTGCTGCTGCAATTTCAACTTGAGCTGAATGCAAACAACAGCAAATAAAAATTAAAATGCAACTTCTAATAAATATTAGCAAATTATATATATTAAATTTTAATAAATATGCAAATGACTTTATTAAAATTCAATTAAAATAAATATTGCCAAATTGCATTTATCAAATTAAATACTTTTCTAAATAAATATGCGAATATTTCATTCATGCCAGAAATTAAAGATAAATCTGAAAATAATTTAACTTGAAATCAAATAAAAATTAAACTTCAATTTAAATAAATATTAACAAATTAAATGCTTTTCAATATACATTTAAAAATGTTTAATATATTTAACATTGAAACTTATATAAACTTAAAACGAACTGAAAATTAAAATTAAATTGAAATAAATATTAGCATGTTCGATTAATCAAATTGAATACTATTTAAAATAAATACGAAAGTATTTAATACATTTTACATTTAAAGGCCTTGACAGGGACTAAATCCAGAAATTATTATAGGATTTTATATATTATTATAATAAATAGATAGATAGATCGATATCTATCGATGCCATCAACTGAAATTTAAGCTCAAGTTAGTCGAATACTTTTTTTATATTAAATCAACTGCTAAGTAGATTTGCAATTAAAGCAATTTGTTTAGTTGAATAGCATTTAGTATAGACATGCTTTTTAGAGGGTATTCAGATTCAGTCAGCTAGTCGAGCGGCTGGCGCAGGACCCGGCGCAGGCGCAGGCGCAGTCGAGGTTGCCATATCTGTCCAAAGTAATAATTATGTTTCACGTTGTTATCCTAATTTACGTGCCGGGGCTGCCCAGGCCCAGGCCCAGGCCCAGGCATAGTCCGCAGTCTGAGGTCCACGGTCCCGAGTCACCCGTCTCCAGTTGTGGCTGTCTCTCTGTCTCTCTGTGGCCTGACGACAACGGAGCATGGACTGTGGCTCAGCCTCTGCCCCGGCTGGGTTTCTGCCTGCCTGGATGGCCCCGGGCGCTGTGCAGCTCCACGTCGCACAGCGGCGCATTTCACTGGAAAAAGTATTAAGCACAAAGCGAGATACTGAAAATTGATTTCTCACCTTCGTGCACGTTATGAGCAGCCGGCTCTCCAGTTGTCCAGTTGCCCACCTCTCCCCCTACCTTCTCTCTCTGGTCGTAGCCTGGCTTTATTATTAATTAATATATATCGCTGGCGCGACTCGTGAGCAGTCGTGATCCGCACGCCCGCATTTCGCCCGCGACGCTTACTATTTCAATAAAACTGATGCCTAGACAGCCTGTCTCCATGTCTCTATATATCCCCCCCCCCCCTCCTCCTTTACCATACCAGCCCGCACACGCCCCGCATCCCCCTACGTGAAAGGCTGCATAACTTTGCCAGCTAATCGTAAATAAAAATTTTATCTGTGAATTTATTGCATCATCGGGAAACTATTCAATTCTTCGCACAGACAAAGAGATATTGGGAGAGAGTGGGGAGAGGGGGGTGGGGGGGAGACACTCCGGACAGGTGGACAGCCGGACGTGCTGGGAAATAGACGTTTAGACATAGAGCCTCGCTCAAGCACCTGTTGCTCAATGGGAAATTTATTTGTCATTTCTCTTACGGCCATTTGTCGTGGCTTTTAATTTGCTTTCAAAAATGCAGCTTAGCTTTTCACTTCGAATGCTTTTCTTTGGCCTCATGCTCTAACCTCGGCCCGGTCGCAACACTTTCTTGGTTGATTGATATACATATATATCGTTAAACAATCTCAACTGCGAAGGATCGCATCAAGGTTTCCCAATTGGGGAAGCAGCTCGGATTACTCATCTGTCATGGATTTGCTCGAAAAGTCTTTAGGCATCCGGAACTATAGATAGTATCTGTCCTATTTAGCTCATTAAATATTTATCGACAAATAGATTAATCTAAGTATGCATCTATCTATTTATTTTGTATATTTGTATATGCACATGGCAATAATAACGAATAATAATATAAATAATAATTATTCTAGTAAAAATAATAATAACAAATTCTAAAAATAATGATAATGCTAATAACAGCAGTTCGATTTTCATCAGATAATATTATGTGCCCCAATAGATATACTATAAGATGGATTCCTAAGTTAATGATCTATAAATTAGATATATTTAGAATTAGCTTTAAGCTATATACATATAAGCTATAAGACTCTTGGTTTATTCCTGCCTTGAGCTGTGATTCTTGATCCTGGCTTTCCACATGTTTCCAATCTTTTATTTGAACTAAACTAATTTTGATTTGAAGACAATATTTTCAGATAATCTCCCTAATCAAACAAGGGCAACAATTGGAGCCGAATTTAAATGTGCTTTGGGGCTAAGTTTGAACCGTCAAAATGGTTCGAATTAGCGTAATTAACATGGCTTTAAGTCAAATTCAAGTTAACCGTTTCGTCTCATAACCGGTTCGCAAACTTTGCTGCATAGTGTATAGCATATACACTATATACTTGTGTGTACATAAATTTGATTTTTATTTTTTCTTAGCTTGTTTTTGTCGCTTTTGTTGACTACCATCACCTCACCCCCCCCCCTCCCCCCCTACTCCAACTGTCGGTCTGTTAACCAAAACGAGACATCTTTTTAAATGTGGATGGCATATAAAAATTTGTATTGATATGATTTTTATGGACTTCAAATCGATTTTTTTACGATCATTGCTCGGTTTTTATGCGCTCGCCGCTGCTTTATGTGACAGCCAGACGGCAGGGGGGCTGTGCGGCCCGCGGGGAACGGAAAGGGGGGGGGAGTGGGGTGAGCGCCAATTATGTAATTAGGTGTTAAGGCAAACAATATGCGTGGAGATTCGAATGTTTATATCGAGGCTGACGCGCATTGAAGATGTGTGTGTGTGTGTGTGCGTGTGTGCGAACCGTTAGGCGGGAACGGTTGGCCTTATCGCAGCGCTGGCATCGAGCGACAAGGGCGAAGGGGAAAGGGGAAAGGGGGGCGCGTCTCGAGAGCTTGGCCAAGAGCGCCATATGTTGGCGCGAGAAGCAAGAAAAGCGAACAAAATAAATAAGTACGCAAAGCCAATATCCGGCCCAAAGTCTGGGCCACAAAACTGATCAGGAGCTGGCGACGTCGCTGCCGCTGCCGCAGTCGCTGCCAGCCACCTGTTGCGTGCTTTTCTATGCGCGAGCAGCATTTTTATTTGGTTTTTTTTTGGAGTTTAATGTCTTTATTTTTTATACCACTTTTTTTTTTGGTTGCAATAACTTTTGCGGCAGGGTCAATGCTGCTGATTAATAAAGCGAGGCGGCTGCGACGGCGGCAACAGCTGCTGCGGCAACAGCCTGGCCAATTTCTGGTTCTGTTTGTGCAACATGCGGCAACGTATTGAAAGGCAGCGCAAAGTGTGTTTTTTTTTTGTTTTTTCATTAACATTTAGTTTATTAGCCATATAATCTAGAGCTTAGTCGCTATTTTAATTTATATACAAGCATCCTGCCCCACACCCTAACCCACACCCACCCCCGCTCTGGCCCGCCCGTGCGCTTGGCTCACGCCTTGTTCAGTGCATTGGCAAATGGCGCCGCATTGGCCGCCGTGTGCAGCTGATGGAACTGGCAGGCGGTGCGACAGCCCCGGCTGCAGAAGATCCGATCCGCACACATGGATCTGGCCAGGCTCCATTCGGCGACGACCAGAACGCGGCAATAGTCGTGGCACATATAGCAATCCGGCCGGGCGCGGCACAGTGTCGGCGCCACCGGCGGCAGCAGCGTTTGTCGATAGCAGCGCTGGCGGCACTGCCAGATGCGCACCTGTTGGGGCAGCGTCAGTCGCTCCTGGAGAACGTTCTCACCGGCGGCGGCGCCCAGCGCGAGCAGCAAAATGATGATGCAAGTGATGCAAATGGTGCGCGGCGCGGCGTTTGCTGAGCTTCGGGACGTGAACATGCTGGACTTGACTGGCTGACGTTGGCTTGGCTTCTAAATGTCTTTGGGCAGCGTTCGGCTGGTTTTATGTGTCAACGTTGAGCCGTTGCCGTTCATTCAACAATTGGCCGGAAAATCCCAGAGACTACCTGGTGACGGTTGCTACCTGGGCGCCCGGACAGGCGTTTAGGTAATTGACAACACATGTGCGCAATGCGGCCGTTGAGCCAAATTTTTATGAATGGCGCACAGCTCTGGAAAACCCTTGGAATTTCAGCTCATTGAAGCGGCGGCGGCCCGTCTTTATGGCCCGCTTACCTGTTTACCTGTTGGCCCGGCTGTTGGCTTAGTTAGGTCACAGATTTGTCTGCTGCATTTCGTGACAGTTTTTATTGTTGCGTAATGCTCTGCACGCCGCACACAATCGGCTAATCCCATTTTGGGCCAGTCATAAAACCGGTGCACGTGCCGTCATCTGTTGGCCGTTAAGCGGCTGCTTAGATATAGAAATGAACTGTAGATGCCGCTAGACAAGCACGGTGAGTATATGTGCAGTATCAGCTGGATTACAGTAGATGGCGCCAGTAGCGCACAGTTGTTGCTAACATTTTCCATTGCATTCTTTTGAGCGAACACAAAAAATTTGCATGCTCCGCAGGTGGACTGTAGCTGGCGCCACTCAAAAGTCGCTAGGCTGAAATACAGCCAAGGAATTCCAGATGTTAAGCGTGGGAATTGCTGCTAATAACACTATTGGTAAGAAAATATCCACACACAGCATGCCAGGTTTTTAAGCAACGAATCCTAGGTTAAATAACAACTCAGAACATCTGTTGTCACAACTAAATTGCCTATCACTCGACGTGCTGTGTTATGGAAATCCTTGTAATTCTTGTCTAATTTAGTTTAAATTTAGGAATAGTTGATCCTTAGCAGACCAACAAGCTGTATCGCTCCATAATCTGATACAGTTTACCCAAAGTTTTCCGAAAATGAACCAAAACTGGTTGATTTCAGAACCGTTTTCGTATTTTCCCCGACTTGTCCCAAAAAACAAATGAATACGCACAACGAAATTTGTCTAACTTTGGTTATAATTTTATTCATTAACTTAACTTGTTCTGCACTCTTCTTCGTCCTGTTCTCTGCTTCTTTTATTTGTTTTTATTTTAACTTTTACAATCTTCTGCCGTTGCCGCTGCTGCAGCAACAGTTGCGTTTTTGTTTTACATCATTTTGTTTAAACATAGCTTGAGAAATTATGTATAATATGTATGTATTATTTATGTGTATATATATATGCATATACATATATATATATATATATATATATGTATGTATTATATTAAACATGTAGTATAATTTATATAGCATAGCAATAAAAAAAATTGGCGCAAAAAAAAAGGTTTTTAAACAAAAATGTATCTTAATCTGACGAAAAAAAAAAATACACGACGACAACGGCGGCAGCTTCAACTTGTGTGTGTGTGTGTGTGTGTGTATGTCCTGGGTGCAGGCTGTAGCTAATCTACATGCAACCTCAACCCTGACCGCATGCCGCTTCTATCGCGCCTGCTTCCGCCGGCTCCGCTCCAACCGCTCACTGTGGCTTCTGGTTCTTTGGTGCTTGCTGCTGCTGCTGCTGATGCTGCTGCTGTTGCTGCTGCTGCGTCTCGTAGCGCTGACGCAGCGCTGTCAGCGCGCTCAGCAGCCGACTGTTGGCGGCGTCTAGCGCCGCGATCTGCTGGCCCTGCTCCTCGATGACGCGCTGCTTGTGGGAGAGCGCCAGCGACATTTTTAGCTGCTCGCGGCGCAGCTCCTCCTCCATGGTGATGAGCCTGCAAAGGTTTTGCCTGATATTAGTTGGGGCTGGTGCGAGCGAGGGGATAACACACGGGCGTTGGGGCCCCACTCACCTGTCAATAATGCTGCGCATGGTCGACTCCGACTGCTGGCTCAGATTGTTGACGCCATTGCCGCCGCTGCCGCCGCCGGCGCAGCCTGGTCGCTGCAGCGCGAACAGCTCATCGCTGGAATCGCGCAGCTCGGCCTCGTCACGGTCCAGAGTGTGGCGCAGCGTGTCGAGCGTCTCCTGCAGCAGCTGGATTTCGCCATTCTGATCGTAGCCCTTGCACAGGCCCGACGATTCCGAGCCGCCGCCAGCGCCGCCGCTGTTATTGCTGCTGCGCAGCTGGCGACGTCGTTTGCCCTCCTGCAGCTGTGCGCAGTGACCTGGTCATGAGGAAGGGAGCACAGTTCGGTAATTGCATTAAAATAGGTTCAGATATGAATTGAACCGACTGTTTTTTCATGTTCATTGCAAATTTAACAGTTACTTTACAATGTTGTTGCACTCGATTTCGTTTCATATGTTTACCAAAAGTTGCAATGCACTTTATCTGCCTGGCAAAACATTGGAATGTACTCAATCTACCTTGTTAAATTTGCCATGCACTTTATCTGCCTGACAACAAATTGGAATGCATTCTATCTACTTTGTACATTTTGACATGCACTTCTTTCTGCCTGGCAAAACATTAGAGTGCACCCTAACTACCTTTTAAAATTTGTCATGCACTTTACGAGCCTGACAAAAACTATTGCATTAACTTAGTTTGCCTGGTAAAAACCACATGAGATCTAGTATTATCCCGGCAAAAATTGAGCCTTATCACCTTGCAAGAGATTGTCATGCACTTAATCTGCTTGGCAAAAATCGCGCTAAACTAATCTGTCTGGCTACAAAATAAATGGAACAGCAGCTTATCTTCCTTTAAAAAATGGACTACACTTAGTCTCCCTTTAAAAAGACAAATAGGCACTGCCTGGCAAAAAATAGAATGAATTTCATTTTTCTTGTACAAATTGCAATGTACTTAATTTGATTGGTAAAAATAGCACATTTAACTAGCCTAGCAAATATTTAGAATGCACTTTGTTTTGGCTGTAATTCATCTGCATGACAAAAGTTGCCATGCACTTTATCTACCTGACATATAAATTAAACTACAGTGTTGCCACCTTTGAAGGTATTTATGAACATCTGACTCTAAACTCTTGTCATACTTTCCACATATTTTGTTGACGAGCTTATGCGCTTGGTATTATTTTATGCATGTGGACAAATTTTGCCATGAACATGGAAAAAAGTGTATTTAACCCGGTTTTTTTTTTTTTTTTTTTTTGTTGGCTGTACTCACCCTCCGTGTCGGTGCTGCTGTCGGAGAGCGTTCGCGCCGAGTCCAGGCTGAGGCGTCGCTGGGCCACCGCCGTCGAGGAGGTGGCTGCGCTGCTGGCGCCGCCGCTGCTGGCGTATTGCTTGTGTTCCTGCTGCTGCTGCGGGTGCTGCTGTTGTTGTTGTTGTTGTTGTTGTTGTTGGTGCTGCTGCTGGTGGGGATGGGGATGATGATGGTGTTGATGCTGTTGCTGCTGCTGCTGCTGCTGCTGTGGCTGCTGCTGATGATGATGCGGCGTGGACATGGCATAGGCGACACCTATGCCGCTGGCGCTGCCGTAGACATCCTCGCGCTTGAGCGGGCCGCCGCCATTGAGCCGGCCGTAGGCGTGCGGCTTGCCTGAATTGGAGTTGGAATTGGAGGAGCTGCTGCCGCCGCTGAGGGAGCGCTGCGCCTCCAGTTTGCTGGCCACATTGGCGCCGGCAGCTGCTGCCGCGGCATAGCTATAATAGTTGTCCGCCGACAGCTGTTCGTCCGAGGAGCTCGGAGTCAGGGTGGCCGCATCCAAGGTGCCGCCGCTGTTGAGAAAGGCGGCCCGTGCCGCCACAAGACCAGCGCCCAGCGGCTTCACACGCCCGCCAAATGCGCTCGGCTGTGGCGTAGCCGGGCCACGCCCGGACGCATTGGGCATGCTGCAGTTGCTCTGCAGCTGATACGAGGGATTCTTGAAGGCCAGCGGTGCGCTCATCTTGAGCGGCAGCTGCTGCTGTTGCTGCTGCGGCTGGAGCTGAAGCTGGAGCTGGTTCTCCACGGGACTGGAGGACTGTGCGGGCGAGGGATTGGTGGAGATGCTCTGGTAGCCGGAGCTGCAGTGGCTGCTCTTGGCCGACAGCTGTTGCTTGTTCTGACCATGGCCATGGCCATGGGCGTGGCCATGGGCATTGGCGTGGGCATGGGCATGGCTGCCAGTTGGCTGCGGCTCGACAATGACCTCCTGCTCCTCGGCGTACTTGAACAGATCGTCGAGATCCTCCAGATTCTTGGGCATGTTCGAGTTGGGATTGAGCGGCGCACGTGCATAATTGCCGTGGCCTGAGTGATCGGGTATGCCCAGATTTAGATTCAGATTATGACGATTGATGCGCTGGCTACGTGACCCAGCTCCTGATCCGGCTCCAGCTCCCGATGATGCGGCGGCGCCCGCCTTAAGCAGCGGCGTTGGGGATTTACGCACAAAGGCGCTGCTGGTGTCCAGGCCAGAGATTTGGATGAATTCGCCGGGCATGTCGTCGTAGCTGCCGCTCTGATTGCTGTTGTTGTTGTTGTTGCTGTTTGTATTGCAGTTATTGCGCGGCAAGGTGCGCGCCCGGGAGCTGCCCGTGGAGCTGTCATAGTCGGCATTGCCATTGTGATTGACCACATACTGATAGGTATGGCCCAGCCGATCCATGCGCTCCATGGTGCTGGCTGCGCTCGTCTGCGGCGCCGGCGGGCAATGTCCCAACTGCTGCTGCTGCTGTTGCTGGGCGGGATGCGGCTGCATCAACAAATTGCTGTTGCTGCCGTTCAGCGAGGAGGATGCCATCGAGCTCTGCGACTGGGCGTGCTGCAGCACAGGTGAGCTCATGTAGCCGCCGGCATTTGCGATCGAGCTCTGCGAGTTCGACAGCAGCTGCTGCGAATGCTGATCCAATTGTTGTTGCTGCTGCTGCTGTTGCTGCTGCTGGAGGCGCACGTTCACCGTGGGATCATTGTAGCGGAATATGTTCTTCTCCAGCGCGCTGGGCGTGAGCACGCCACGCATAATGCCACGCTCCGCGGGCAGCGGCTTGCTGACCACCGCATGCTGCGGCTGCGCCTGTTGCTGCAACTGTTGCTGTTGTTGTTGTTGTTGCAAGTGTTGCTGCTGCTGCTGCTGCTGCGAGTGGGTGGAGCTGGTGGGCGCCATGCTGCAGCCGCCTTCGGGCTGGCGATTCTCCTGGTTCTCGCTGGCAATGGAGTGCGTGGACATGACCGTCGGCAAGTAGCCGGAGGCGAGCGCAGGTCCGCCAGACAGCTCCTTGGCCCGGCTGATATCGTCGAGTATATGCTGGAGCGGATCCAGCTCGTGCTGACGCGCCTCCGGCAGCTTGGCCAGACTCTCGCTGAGCAGGCTGTGCAATATGGACAGCTGTTTGCCCTGGTCAATGTAGCCGGCCCAGTCGAGTATGGAATCGGGTGTCGCGTGCTCCGGACGCGACGATATATACTCGAGGAATTGCTGCATGCGCGACGCCTCCTGTTCGAGAAAATCGTTGAGGAACTCCATAAAGTTCTCCTTGCCCTGGAAGCGTGTAAAATTGGCCAGCGTCTGGAGGGTTTTGGCCACCAGCGTCAGGTTGCGTGTGGCACGCACCGACGGCAGCTCGCTGGTAATGTTGAACAGGGACGGCGACAGGATCGCCGGGCAGAGGAAGCGCAGGAATATGCTCGCCGAGATCAGATTATCGGCCATATCCTGGCGGCCCAGCTGCTGCAGGCGCTCCCGGAACGTGGCAAAGCAGGCGCGCAGCTGCGGCGGAAAGTGTTTATGCGACTCGTAAATGCATTGCCAGGCGCTGCGAACGGCGCCGCGCAATGCCGCCTGCTGGCGCTGCAGCGAGCCGGCCGAGGAGCCGCTCGTCTTGGTCGGATCGACCTCGCAGTCGCGCTCGGATTGTATGAGCTCATTAATGGGCGCCGAGAGCGTGTCCTGCAGATACTGCTCGCCGGTCAGCTTGAGAAACGCCTCCATGCTCTTGGTGGCCAGCGAGTTGCCGCGAAAGGTCAAGCGCTGATCGCCGACGCGCAGCAGATCGAGCGCAACGACATCGGTGAGAAAGGCACCAGCCAGGCCCTGGGCATGCATGAGCAGGACGAGCGCCTGGCCGATATCCTCCTTGGCCTTGACCCCGATCACCGGCTCGAGCGTTTCGCAGACGCGCTTGTAGTTCTCCTTGAGGTAGGCCAGAAAATTGCCATAGATGTTGATGGGCAGAATGTCGGTGCTCTGGAATCGGCACTTGATCCGCAACGTTGGCAGCAGCTCGCGCTCCTTATCCTTGCCCAGCCCGGTGCGGCCGAGACTGTCGCCGGCCTTGTCGCTCAGTATGGGATACCAGTCCTCGCAGATCAGACGCGAGGTCACCTCGTGCACGGGTATTTTCACGGAGCCGACAAACTGATATTTGTCGCGCTTCTTCTTCTTGTCGACCTCACGAAAAACATTGACGGTGATCACATTGATCTCGGGTATGTCGGGAAAATCAAAGTATTCGCCCCAGAACAACAGATCCGTTTGCAGCTTGACGCTCGTCCGGCCGTACAGCGTCTTGTCCAGCTGCAGCTCGCAGAAGTATTTCTTTTTGGCGGGCAAGTTCTTTGCCTCATACACCCAGAGCTTCAGCGAGTTGTCCGTGCGGCGAGTGTGCTCCGCATTCGGTGCTATCGATTTGCGCAGCGAGTAGATCCAGAGGTCTCGCTCCTGGCGTGAGCCGCACGAATAGTATCGCTCGCCACGCGGCCCGCCGCGCACCTGGAAGCAGTGCCGGCGGCCCAGCACCGATTGGTGTACGGGAGCAACGCCCACAGCGCCGGTGCATGACAAATCTGCGGCGAGTAGAGAAAAGTAGCGAGTAAGTTAAGCGTATGACGAGTATCAAGTAAGTTCAACAAGCAACGAGTTCAGCTGACTAGCAGGAGCACAACTTGGCGATAAACTTTAAGAATTAACGAGTGAGCTTAACGAATGACGAGTAGCGAGTTAGTCTTGCCAATAACGAGTAGTAATTGGCAAGCTAAAGGACTCACGAGTAAAAGTGAATTTAATGTAATTAAATAGATCCAGGCCATAGCAGTAAATGAGCGAGTTATTTTAATTAAGCATGAGTGAGCTAGTGAAGAATGAATAACGTGTAAAACAACGAGTAAGTCGAATCAATGAAAGCTCGTCTCAGGAGAAACGAGTAATTTGAATGAGTATCGAGTGTTTTCGAACAGTTACAAAATGTTTAACAAGTAACGAGTAAGTTTGGCTACTAACGAGCAAGTCACTCACTTATCGCCTAAATTTAATGTTAAAAAAAAAACGAGTAAGTCGAACGAATCAGAGCTCATTTCACGAAAAACGAGTAGTTTTAATGAGCATCAAATAAGTTCGAAGAGTAACGAAAATGAACAACGAGTAAGTTTGATTAGTAACGAGTAACTAACTTACAAACAACTAGTTAGTAAGTTAGTATAATGTGTAAAAAATAAAACTAAGTTAACAGCGAGTAAGCAAATTAAATAGAAATCGTTTCATGAGAAGCCAGTAAACGATTGAACGAGTACTCCTAATGAGCCATAAGTTAGTTCGTAGAGTAACGAAAAAGTCTAGCGAGTAAGAAAGTTAACGAAAACCGAATCAAACTAATAAGAGTAAGCACTGAATGAGTTTGTAACTTTTTAGGAATAACTAATAGGAAGCGAGGTAGACAGATCTTTACCATAATATGCCCAAAAGATATGACACTTACCAATCGTGGACATGACTGCATGACTGGAGAGTAGACTCTCGTGGGAGCGCGAGCCGCGCAGTCCACCCGATCCGCGCTTGGTGCGCTCCAATTTGGTCACCGACTTTGTACGCTTGAGGGGATTTGATCTACGATAGAAAATTAAAGCTGTTTGAATCTGTCTGAGAGCTCAGTTTTGTGCACTCACCTCTTGGAGAAGAAATTGGTAAAGCGGGAGGCGGCATTGTGCTCCGGCTGATGCTGTTTGCTGCCCAGAATGGGCGTTGTGGGCGCCGAACCGCGGCGACAGGCCTTCTCATATGAAGTATCTATACGAAAGCAGGAGGAAATTCTGGTTAGTAAAAAGATAAACATTTGATGTGAAGAATGAATTCATTCTACTCAGAAATAACAAAAGTCAACAAGAAGAGTAAAATTCTTTAGAGACTATTCCTAATTTCAATGTGGATACATTTGTGACTAATATCGATACCGATAAACTATCGGTTTATCCGCTCATTTATATGATATCGATAAGTGCTAAATAATGCAACATTACAAGAAGCAAGATCGTGACAAAATGGCATTTTACTGCTGACATTTATTAACTTATTTTAAGTTTCTAATCGTTCCCATGTATATATTAATGCACTTATCGATCGTGGGTTATCGATAGGTTTTTCATACTTCATTAATCTGACACCGAAAACATTGCATTTTATTGCACATACAAATATGATATCAGCTTTTATTTCAGTAACTAATTGTTCAAGTATTTATATGGTTGTCTTTTTTTTTTTTTGGTTTATTCCCGATTAAATCATCAGCATTAAGAATGAAAAATAAAAAAAAAACTTGTCTATAAACCTGTCTCCGAATCGTGCTGATTATTTTTAAATAAAATGACGTTTTTTTTTTTCATTTTGTGCAGTGTTTTTTTGTTTCTTTCTTCTTAATGAATTTTGGCATTTTTGTGTTAACAAACGTTTTAGATTTTAGGTTCAGGGATTACGTGTCTTTTGTATTTGGGATATTTGTATCCTAATCTGCGGCCACTTTGGCAGGAATTCGCTTGTGCTTTGTTTCAATTCGGTTGACGGCACAATTGAGAGGAGACAAGCCGAGAGACTACGGAGGAACCCGCATAACGCAACCGGTTTGGCTCTGGGATGCGACTCTCGCTCCGCAGAACAGAGGCCAAAAGGAGGACCAAGTGGCAGCAGCTGCTGCCTTCAGCATATCACCTGCCCCGGTGCTGTCAGCCTCTTGGGGTGGGCGTGGCAGCGGCAACTGCGAGTGCGACTGCTGCTTGGTCAGGTAATCATTGTCCATGATTCATGATTCATCAAACTGCCCCGAAAAAGGTAAACGAGGCTTCTTTCGTTTTGGCTGGGAAAACTGGTTTAGCTGCTTGCCGCACTTCTGCTTCTTCTACTGCTGCTGCTGCTTCTTCTTCTTCTTCATCTACGACTTGTGGCCGCCCTCACAAAAGAAACTCAAGAGATGTAAAGACATGGAAACGACCTTGTCAGCCCACCCAGCTAGCCAAGCTGTTTGGGCCCTTTTCTGTCTGTCTGCCTCTGCGTGTGTGTGTGTGTGTGACTCATCAGGCAAAAGCAAACATCGTTTTTGTGCTCTGACCCCGCCGCTGCCCCAACTTATCCACCTTTGATTTATTCATTTTTGATGAGCTGCGCCTTTTGGGGCAACTCTTCCGCAACGTTGATTCATTTCCAGCTGCCCAGAGATGCAAACACTGCGATTTGTCATCAAAAAGGAAAGAAGCCCAACAGAAAACCACAACGACAGCAGTCACGACTGACAGATACCCTGTATGGCTCATCTATCAACAGATCAAAAGAGAATAGTCCCAAATAACTCTTCGGTTTATAGTCCGATTATTATATAACTTTCAAGGCAAAAAGATAACCCTTCAGTGCGTACGTATCCCAAAAATCAGGGCTATAACTCTTCGATTCCCTGAGCTCGACACGTTTTCTTCCTGGCTCCATAACGCCTGCCGCTCGCTTATGTTCATTCAATGAAATGCCCTCTACCCAACCTTTAACAATTATAGGGTATAAATGCGTCTGAAAATTGTGTCATGTTTTTTGTTGTGTTTGTTTTCTGTTTATAAAAGAATTTCTATACGAGATCAAAAAACCCGTTGAGAACATCTTCCACTCTTGGCCGGCCTCAAATGGGCGCTGCCCACAAACAAATCACACAAAAGCCACACAATGAAGAGGAAGCAGGGCAAAGAAGACGACAAAGAAGAAGAGGAGGCAGAGGAGGCAGAAGAGGCAGAAGAGGCAGATATAGCTCCACTTACAAAAATGGCGCAGATTATGATTATGATTTTTATAACGCATCCAACGCCCACGCGCCACGCCCACAAGCACAAGACCATGCCCAATGCCCATGTAAAGAGACGACCGACACACACACACGCACACACACACACACACGCACACACACACACACACGGCACACCCCACAAAAGCGCACAAATGGTTATGTTTACAAGTGAGGTTGGGTTAATGAATACTTGAGAACGGCGCACAGCTTGATTATGATTGTAATAGATGCCAGCCACAGCCAGAGGCGGGCATTGCGGCATAATTGCAAAGGAAGTCGCTGTTGCAAGTAGTTAATGCCGCATAGTTATCATTATTATCAGTAATTTTCATCCAAGCGACTCGAGTATGATGTCATCTGACGACAGACTAAGCGAGAGAAAGACTCTAGAACTTATTTAGCTTAAGCTTGAGTTTCTAAAGATGCATTAAAACAAGTGACAAATGTTATGTTTGGACTGCCTTAGAGCTAACTAATACTAACGCCCAAGTCAGCCAAACTAAGCTTAATATGTGTCTAATATGAATAAATATAATGCATATTAACTTAAACATAAAAAAGGTTTGATATGCAAAAAATCAAGTGACAATTTAAGGGGACGCTTCTGCAGACGCATCTATGTCAAGCTTTTACATAACAGACGCTCTGTTGCTAACATAACTCTGTTATATGCATTTAACATGCACACTCTAACATTTCGTTGACTGTGCATCAATTTTCTCATAGCTCATTTAAAGTTATTTAAATCTTTTATGACTATGCTTAAATAGTTCACTAAGTTTCCGGGTGTCATAATCTAATTTATTTACGTGCTTTAAATTTTCTTCATAATTCAATTAAACATTTCACGACCTTAAAAGTCTCTCTCTGCACTCTCACGTTCATTTTATTTGTTTTCAGTTTATTTAATTTTCTGTTTTTCTAATCTATTTTTTTACTTTATCTGCAACTTCATTAATTTCCCAGCAACATTAGACAGTCTAGTCTATATGTATTTATATTTATAGATCATATCTCAGCACACACTTGACATTTCCAATATTTCAATTGGAATTTATGGCAGTTCGTCTGGGTAAATGAAAAATGAATTACTTATGTATGCATTTGAGCTGTTTCTAAAGTGTAATCAAATAATAAACTTCGACTGTCTTATCAGCAGGGACGGACATTCTATTTATCGTTTCTCATGACAATTCTGAAATGCTGCTCAAATAAAACTGGGTTCAATAAACACATTTTCAATAAATTTACAAAATGTATGCGAGGTCTTGTTGAGAGCGTTATCAAATAAATTATATATAGATTGAACCAAGTGTTAACGAAAGACGTGGCTTTTTTGAAATTCCCAGACTAAACCAAAGCTAAGCAAGACAAACGCTTTCGCACGTCGCCCGTATGAAAACATTTAACATTTTGTGTTAACAGTAACATTTACATGTAAACATAATTAATTTTAGACTTTAAATCAAACCCACACAAAACTAAAGTTGACCAAAACGCTTTTGTTCAACTTTTCGTATGCAAATATTTAACATTTCTTGTTAACATTAATATTTCGTGTTAACATTAACATTTCGTGTTAACATTTACATAACTATGTAAACATAGTTGATTTTAGACTTTTAATCGAACCCACACAAAACTAAAGTTGACCAAAACGCTTTCGTTAATCTTGTCGCCAGCACGTAAACTTTAACAGTTGTTTTTTCCCTCGACCCATAATATTTGCCAATTCTATTTTAGAGATCGCAATCAGTGCCACATATGGCAAGGGCCAGGGCCTATTACAGCAGCACAGAGAGCGGTGCCGTTGAGGGAGAGGACAAGACAATTTTGGTCAAAAAAAAAAAAAAAAAAGCTGAAGATGAGCCAAGTTGAGGAGGCAGCGACCTCCAGGGAGAGATTTGTGATCCGAATATGTGTATTTCGTATGCTGTCGGTGATTTCATCGACATTTGGAATGCGTTCCAAAACGGATTTCAATTCGTGTGAGGCCAGTGACCAGGGGTTAGGGGTTGGGGGTTAGGGGTCAGTGAAAGCGATCAAGAGGAGGAAAAAAAAAGTGAATAACGCATGGGAAATGGATTGGAAATCGAACACGTAAACGTACATATATTGGAGGGAGATTGGCTCCGGCTCGCCGATAAGGTCAACTCAATTAACGGCGCGTTAAACAAATGTATTTTCTATGCGATCTCACACGATCCGTCAGCTCGAGCTGATAAATGGTCGAAAGCGTACACAAGATACAGATAACAAATTATATGGGGCGGAGGGATGGAGCGGTAGAGGGGGGATCCTCTAAAGCTGGCCATGGCAGATGCGTTTGCGTTTTGATCCAGGCCGATAAGAAGACAGGAAAACAGTCGGGAACCAATCAATATGTATGTATGTATGTATGAGAAATGCACAAACACAAACACACACACAGACAGGCATATTCATGTCTCAATATGCACGTGTGTGTCTTTATGTGTGTGTGTGTTTGCATTACAAAACACATTTCCAACAAATGTTTGCTTATGTGTCTTTCTATCAGCATTTTCTGTGTGTGTTTGTGTGTGTGTGAGCGGCTTTATCGAGAATCGCTCAGCTGAGTCGCTGTTACAAAACCGTTTTCTCGTCTTATCAAATTTCAAATAAAATGCAACAACGCTCGACTGCTGTGTGTCCCTCTCCAACGCTCTCTTTCTCTCGCGCTGTGTCCCTTCTACTCGATCACTCCACAAAAATGCAACTGCGCCGTGTGTCCGTCTCTCTCTCTCTCTCTCTCTCTCTTGCTCTCTTTGCGTGCGTCCGTCTTCCAGTGTGTCTGGCACTCTGCATGTGTGCGAGCGCCGAAACAACAACAACTGCTAAACATGCACAAAAAAATGCCAACAACAATTTGAAGTTTTTAAATAAAGCGGCTCGTTTGTTTGCCGTTTGCCCGTTTCCAATGTGCGCTCGCTCTCCCTCTCTCGCTCTCTCTGTTTTCTGCGTTCTCAGTTCCAAGTGCTAGTTCACAGTCTAAACTGGTTTTTCGGTGCGGGTGTCAGTGTGCGTGTGTGTGAATCATAACAAAAACAGCAAAAAAATAATAAGAGAAGAAAACAGAAGAAACAACAAAAACAGCGGCGACAGCCGACGCGCAATGAAATTGAAATTGTAGCCAAATCCAACGAAAAAAAAGCAGCGAATGCTGGACGAGAGACGGGACAATGGAATAAATGAATGAACCAAATACATACATAAGTACGTGTTTATGTATATGTGTGAGTGTGCACAACATAAAATTGGATTAATCGAAGCATCTATCGATAGCAGAATTTGGGGCATAATTTATGCGTGCCTACTGTTTGGCAATTGAAGTTTTGTTTTGATTTGTATATTCATGTTTAAATTAGGCGTAAGCGTACTTTATTTAAAGCAAGAAGTTATGAATAGTACGTTTTGCAGTTGTGTCGTTTAGTTCCGACGAAGTAAAAATGAACTACTGAACTTGTGCATTTTGTTCACTCGTTCAGTCGGTCATGAACTAAACATTCTGTTGTAAGCGCGATTTTAAGTTCACCTTTGACTTGTTTAGGACAGGTGATAACAGATAAGACGTTGCCAATTATTGCCACAAAAGGTTGACTATCTCACAATTTTGATTAATATGTAATTAATGAAACCATCAAACAAATTTCAGTTGAATTAAGTATGTACATACTTGAAACTGAAAACATGAAAAATAATCGTTTATGATCGACTGAATATTTAATAAACGAATAGTTCATGACCGACTCCAAAGCTGAGCAGAATGCATCGTTCATGATCGACTGAATAACTGAACGAGTAAACTAAATGACCGATTTACCACAAAATGAACGAGTGAACTTAATCAGCAAATTGAACAAGAAGTTCCCACTTAGGTTTGTTTAATCACAGAAGGGGCCTATCGATAGCATTTATCGTGTTTCAGTTATGTTTAGTTATCGATATATGGCAAAAACAGGCTTTAACAAATCAAATGCAAAAAATCAAAAAAATTATTATTATATTCACACGAAAATATTCCTGTGCGAAGTGCTGAAGATTTTGGTCTGTCTGTTAATTTTTTACACGATTCTAAAAATACAAATACAAATCATAAATAACCGCCATTCAAACGTGATTGTATAACAATTTCAAAGTAATAAACATAATCAACATAATTGATATGGAATTTGTTCATGCTAAAATGATCAAGTTATTATGTACACACATATGAATACGTATGTATGTGTGTGGAGTGTGGGGGAAACACAATTGTACTTTATATATCTTTTTTTTTTTTCTGCTGTCAGGCAGTTGACGCCCATTGTGCGCCGCTTCGCTGCCTTCTCAGGGCCAACGCCATCAAAATGGGCAACAATTGAGCCAAACAATTGGGCTACTACTACACACACACACACACACACACACAGACACACATATGCAGCACACACACACAGACACACATTTTGAAAAAGAAAAGACGCACAATCGAACAACAACAACAAGCGAGAGAAAATGCTGGCCAAGTGTAAATAAAGAGTAGCAAAGGTAAATGCCAAAGAACAGGAAGGCTTAAGAAAAAAGTGTAGGGAAGAGCATGGGGATGGGAGGGGAGGGGAGGGGAGGGTAGGGGGCACACACAGTGGAATGTGTAAAGTACATCGATAGTCAAACAAACGCACACGCACACACATACGAAAACTGTGAATTGGAAGTCTGAAAGCATGGAATAACACAGTGAGAGGGGGGCGGGGGTAACGGTAACGTATCGAAATCGTGTTCTCTTATCTTATCATTGCTTTGTCTTTCTACTTCGCAGAAACGCAGCCGCGATCAGTGCGCACGATCGGAGGGGAGCGAAGGGAACGACGCGATGTGTAGCGGCAGGGTATTAAATGGAGACACGACAAAGTAGGCGATCCTGACCGTGAGACGCATATGTACATATTAACAAGCAATAAAAAAAAAAAAACAGAGGGGCAAAAAATGGGAAACAATTTCAACGGGTTGGGGTGCGGGGCAGGGTACGGGCGTAGGCAGGGGTATCGATTGATCAAGGGTTCGGAATATTAACAGTAACAGGAAGTCAGGAACCAACGAGCCGTGACGTACGTGTTTTTAACTGCAATACAAAGAGGGGGTTAAAGAATGAGAGAGCGAGCAAGAGAGAGACAGACAAAATGCTCAGACCACAATTTGAAAAAAAAACCCTCATGTTTCAGTTAGGATTCAGGATATCTTTAAAAAAAAAAACAAAAAAATTTGTTACATAAGAAACTAAGTTTTTTATCTTGATCGGGACATATGTTTAAAAGAAATAACTAACTGTTGGACCTATTCGTACCTAACATAAATTTGCAAAATAGCTTGATCAAGAATATGTTTTTTTCTTTGGATATCAAGCTTCTTACAACTTTTACATACTTTTTTTAAAGAACTGATATACTCATTTCGAATTGTGTGTTAGGGACCGTGAGGAACAGTATATGGGATTTACGAAATCGAATATACATATGTATATACGATTACGAACTACGCATATAGAACTGGAATATGTGAGCAGTTGGAATATGAGTATTGCATAATGTGCACTCTACTTCCAGCATGGAAAACTGCAGCTCTTACAAGTAAAACGTTCACTGGAAGTACACAAATCCCATGAGAAATTCAAATTAGGCAGCGACCACTGTACTTTGCTGTTCAAGAAAATACATATATGCATATGCCATAGCCAGGCTATGACAGCCTGTTTGGCCGAATACAGGGTATAAGCCATGTCACCTACCAGAATGATGTCCCGCATCATCGTCCGCTGCCGTTGCATTGCTTTGCTGCTCCGCCACCGATGTGGAGGCGCCTGCGTCGGCTGCCTCTGCTGCTGCGACGCCGACGGCAGTCGCAAGAGTCGTTGTTGTGGTCGTGTGCAAGGTGAGTTCCTTCAGCATGAAGCGCTCGCAGATGAGCTCCTCGCAGTGGTCGGTCTGGAAGTAGGCGCTCAGCTCGTCCAGGCCCAGCGGGCAGACATCGTAGCTGACGTAGAAGTGCTTGCCCCAGCTGCCGGTCGTGTCGCTGGCGCAGCTGCTCGACGCCGACAGCGCTGTGCCCGACGGCATGCCGCCGTGCGGCAGCATTACCAGCGACTGATGCGCCGCTGCTGCGCCTCCGCCTGCTCCAGCGGCACCCCCTCCGCCGATCGTTTTCAGCAGCGAATTGCTGCGCGACAATTTCGTGGAGTGCGCGCGGCGAATAAAGCTCAGCGATTTCTTTGGCGGCGATGTGATGGCCGCTGCTGGGGGCGGATGCGGGGGCGTGGCATCCGCAGTTAACTTGGGCGTTGATTTCAGGAGAAACAAATTCTTGGGCGGAAAACTGTGCGTTAGAATGGAGGCAGCCGAGGCGCTGCTCTGCAATTTGTAACTGGAACCGGAGCCGGAACCAGCAACGGAACCGGAGCCGCAGTTGTTGCTGCCGTCCAAATGGCTGGCGCTGCTGCCGCCAAACAGCTGACGTTGCGGCAGCTGCTGCTGCTGCTTGTTGTTGCTGTTGTTGTTATTGTTGCTGCTGTAATAGTGCGCCGTATCGTCCAGCGCGGCCGCCTCGCGCAGTGCAACTGACGGCGATAAGTTCTGCGGCAGCGTTTTCGCCTTAGCACGTAACGTGATCAGCGTTGTTGTTGTTTTTGTTGTTGTTGTTGCTGCTGCTGCTGCCGCTGCTGACGTCGTTGCCAGACCGCGCTCCACACTGGGCAGCGGCACAGCCAAAATGTTTGTGCGCGAACGCGACTTCATTAGCTTAATGGGCGTTGAGGTGTTTGTCTGCATGCGGCTTATCTCTGAGTCATCGTCGTCAACGGCGGCGGCGGCGGCGACGGAGGCGTCATCGTCGACGGCAGCTGACGATTGACGCGAGTGTGCGGGTGAGAGCGAGAGCGCCTGCTGTTTGGGCGGCGTTGCCATCACAATGTCGTTATCTTCATTGAAGTGTGTGCGTGGCGCACACCTGGCGCCATCTGGCGGCATATTAGGAAAAGGCTCAACGACAATGCCGCTGCTATCGTCAGCGCCGCTGCCGCTGCCATTGAGGCTGATCACATTGAGCACAATGCCATAGCGCTTGAGCTTCGACGCTGGCGTGGACGTCGATGTCGACGTTGACGTCGACGTAGCCGCTGTCGCAGCCTTAAGCAATTGCTGGCGCTGGCGTTGCTGCTGCAGCTGATCCTCATCATCAGAGTCCGAGTACTGCGCAGCAACGTCGCTGCCGCTAATGCTCCAATTGAAGCCGCAGGGCGGCGACATTTTGCTCACGCTGCTGCTGCTGCTGCTGCCGTTAGATTTGCGCTCAACCGTTTTAACTGTGTTGCCCTTTCTCCAGCTGTTGCTGCTCAAACTGGAGCTGCTGCCGCCGTGTGGCGCTAAATAGCGCTGCTGCTGCTGCTGCACGACGTTGTTGTCGTCCTCGATGACCAGCGGCACGTAGAAGGTGGAGCGGCGTCGCTGTGTCTTCTCCTCCTGCGTTGGCGTCGCTGCGGCACCACTGTCGCTGCTCTCGGCGCTGTTTCTAGTCGTTGTTGTTGTGCTGCTGGCGTCGCTATGCGCCTGCAACATTTTGCGCGTTTGTTTTAATTGTTATTCCTGCTGCTGCTGCGCTCAGGCGCCGCGCACAACATCGCTCTCTCTCACACACACACAGGCACGCACGCGCGCGCACGACTGGATGAAGAGAGCGCAGTGTGCAGGTATTTCTATGTGAGTGTGTCTCTCTGTGTGAGAGAGTGTTTTTCTGTTTCTGTATGCTTGTCCGTTTGTTGTGGCTTCTTTGGCTGCTGCTGCTGCAATTTGCTGACAAGCAATTTTTTCTTTTTTGTTTTTGCTGTATTTCTTTATGCTTTTTTGCTCGGTTTCGTTTGTTGTTGTCGTTGTTGTTGCTGATGCTTGTGTCGCTTGGCTTATAAAAATTATGCGCTCAAGTGCATTTCCGCGTTTGCGAGCGAACGTTTTATATTATGTTTTCTGCTTTACAGTTTTTTCACGCGTCGTTGTCGCCAGTTGTTGTTGTTTGCTGTTTGTTTTATCGCGGCTTCGCATCACATTCGCTGCGTTTTGTTGCATGCAACACAGCATATAATGACTTCTTGTACGAAATACACACACACTTTTGATTTGTTTTAAATATCAACAAAAATTTCACAAATATCAAAACAAACGGTTCGAAACAATCACAATAAAAATAACATTAAAAAAAAACATTTACGCACGCACAAAGTGAAAGAGAGAAACGGTGCTAAAGTAACGCGACACTCGGAAGATGAGGATACATTGTATATGGAAAACTAAACCACTAACGCAACAACAAAAAATAAAGACAAGGCAGAAAAACGCATTGGAAGGCGTCTGCGTTATTTTCGTCTTCCCGCTTCGCTACCACTCGCTGACGCGCCTTTCTCACAACTGACGCTGCCGCCGCCGACGCAGCCGTTGCTACAGCGGCGGCGACATGGCCACGATAAAAATGCGAGAGAGCGATTGGCGAGAGAGTGAGAGAACGATCGGCGCTGTTTGTTTAAAAACAGGGCTGGAAGGTAACACAACCAATTGGGAGTTGTTTATGTTTATATTTGCTTTAAGTGAATTTTAATTTATTATCTCATAAAACTGGGAATATAATTATGGCAAATATTGCAAAATATACAATCGGCCATTTGCACTCAATTATTTGTTTTCGATCTTTAACAATATAACTATAACCGACTGCAAAAGTAGCCAAACAAATCTTTTTTAATTAATGCTACAAATAATTTAAGCTTTTCGTATCATATTTACTCATTTTCTATAAAAACATCAGTTGAAAATTTACATTTAAAAGTCGCAGCCCTGTTCTTTTCAAGAGAGCACACCACAGTGTATCCAAGCGACGCTGTCAAATAGAAACAGTGCTACCCATGCGCGTTGACAAAGCCACCGAATCGGTAATACAAGTCGGCAGCGTGAGCGAGATAGCGCGACAAAGTGCAAGGAGCGTGAGAGAGCGAGTCAAGACTCAGTCATGCGAACACACAAATGCACTGCAATTGAGAATATGCCCAAACATACATACACATATAAACACTTTAATACATGAATATATAAATAAATATGTATATAATATGCGCATGTACATAACATAAAGCAATTTAAATTGGTCAACAAAGCTGTCAAAGCAAATCTTATTTAATAATAATAAAAACTCTCGCTTCAAAAGTGTTATCAACAGACTGTGAAGGAGATTGATAATAATGTTTAAACTTGCACTCTTATAACATACATATGTATGTACATACATATATTAAAAAAATATATACAATGTACATTTATTTCACATTTATGAGCAAAACTGTCACAGCTAATTGATTTTCTCAAGTCTTTTGTGATAATTGATAATAAAACACACAAGAAGGGAGACGAGCTTCGCCCCCCCGCGGACTTCTTTCTATTGTACTAACAAGTTTCTCGTGTATTTCGATCGTATCGATAGATTTTGCATGCATGTTTGTACGTGTCCGTGACAAGTCGCATACAAAACAGTCAAATACATGCACAAACATGTTTTTCTTTTTTACTGATGCGCATGTACCAAATCGTATCTGCATACCTGCATGCCGTAGCAAAGCACAAATATGTATTTATCAAGGGTGAGCAATATGCCCGATTGTCTTAGGCGCAGCGCAGTGTATTGTAAGAAATGGAATTGAAGGCAAAACAACGGCAACAGCAGCAACCGGAGAGAGCACAAGTGGAGGAAGAATGTAAGTGGAGAAGTAGATGCCGAAACAAGACGCAGGCATAAGCCATACGAGGCATAAGGGCGTGAGTGGCAATGTGGCTCGTAATTGATCTAATTGAGCGCAGGTACACACACATACACACACACGCACACTTTAATATTTTATGTGTCTGTGTGTGGGACACAAGGCGATACTTGGGCACACAGGCAGCGCATAATAAGCAAATTAGAGGCGTACATTTCCAACCCCTCTCCATCTCTCTCACACACACACATACATGCACACACACACACACTATCTCGCTCAGCAGCAGTTGGCTGCTTAACGGAAGTGCGTGACTTTTCTGTTTTACGTGTTTTTGCCCTTCTCTTCGCTTTCATCCTCAACACCTTTTGCGGAACTGTGCGACTTATTTATGAAGCTTAAAACAAGCCATTTCCAGTTCTATTTCCATTTGCATGACCATTTGCGTATGTCAGCGGCACAGTGAACTGTTAATGCGGGCCTTACTAATATTACGGTTTCTTCACCCCCTTCACCCACCATATCCACCTACAAGAACGACCTCACGCATAGCCCCAGCGTATGCTATGCTAATGTGTTACGCAAGCGCTGCAAAGTATGCAACAGCAATTGCGGCTTTAACTTTTGAGCTGCCAATTCGTCGCGCTTAAAGATGGCCGCGTGTCAACATTTTTAATCGATATTCGATAACACGATCGCAAATCGGTGCTAAAAATTGTTAAACTATGTTCGCATTTCGTCAATCAGTGAAGCTGCAAAGTAATCGATGGTAGCCACATTCGATAGTTTCGATAGTTCGATAAATACTATAGACAAATGAATCTTTATGTTCTTTAGATCTTTTTTTCTTTTTATAGTATACCTAATATAATATATACAGAAAATATTGTGTTGAAAAACTATCGATAAAAGAAATCGAAAAATCTTAAAACATATTCAAACTATATTTGGTATTTTTCAAATACTAAGAAAACTAGTTTAAAATACGTTTAACTAGATAGTGTGTGTTGTGAATGATATTGGCGCACCCGTGAGTCTTGCGTATTGGGTTTCGGGAGGAAAAGAACACCTCACATGTTTATCTCTAGTATTCTTGAAATTCTTAATGCTTTCGATAGCAGATAATCCGAGCCGTAATCCCAAATTGAATACTCATTTCCGTCTAACGTATTTCGCTATATTAACTCTATTTTGTAATAGATTATAATGATCTAAGGGAACTAGTATTTTCTGTACACATGTCTTTTTGATAATCGATAGATTTTAGTTGAAATATTTTCTGCATATTTGACTTTAAATTAGGGTAGCTAATAGCTCTATAAGTCTGCCTTTAACAAGCATTGCCCAACAAAGAAATCGTTTACCTTCGTTCAATGACGTATCGTTTAGCGCCGTATCAAAGTGTATTCGAGGCAGTGTCTTCGATTTGTACTCACCTGCAAATAAAAGAAGAGAGAGAGAGAGAGAGAGAGAATGAAGGTTAGGCAATTGTGTATAGAGTATTATCAATAGTGCGTGTATATAGATAATGGGCATTATTTAATGCTAGTTACAGTTAGTTCTCAAGTGAACCGAAACGCAATAAAGCGACCCATTTACATGGTTTGACCTTTTGCTCGGGTGCAAATTGCTTGGCGATGTCAAGTTGTTACGAATTCATTTCAATTAATGCAAAATATGAATAGCCGACGGCAACAACAAAACTGACAACAACTTTAACAACAATATTGACAGCAACAACAACAAAATGCGCCAATTCAGCGCCGAGCGCAATTTATGTGCATACAGAAATGTGTCGTCAAATGACAAAGACTTCGCTTCGTTCAGTTAAAGATACAGATACAGTAACAGATACAGATACAGATACAGATACAGATACGTTTACACAAAAGATACGCGCATTCAGTAGCAGCAGCTGTCAAAGCAGCAACGACCCACAGGGGCAAGGGGCAAGGGGTGCGGCACGTGTGTGAATGCCCATTGAAATGGCCTTCGCTTAGAAAGTCGTCGTCTCCATGACCATTCAACACACTCCCCCCTCTTCCGCCCCACACTGGAGTTGCTTCCAATTGAGGGCAGGCCCTGCTGACGTAGCGATCAGACGGATAGAAAGCAATTGTACGCGTTGCTCGACCAGCAGATACTCTGTTTACAGTGTAAACATAACCTAAAATAAATTAATACTCACATCCTGTTTAGAATTTACGAGTTTTGGAAAGCTTCAACCACTTTTAGCTAACTATTAACAAGCATTGGAAAGCTGGAAACACTTTCAGCTAGGTATTTACAGGCGTTGGAAAGATGGAAGCACGTCTAGCGAGGTATTAGCAGGCATTGAAAGGCTAAAAGACTTCCAGCGAAATATTAGAATTGGAAAGCTGGAAACGTTTCCATCTAAGTATGTACAGGAATTGGAAAGCTGATAATAGTTTCAGCAAACAACAGGCATTGGAAGGCTTGAAAAACGTCCACCTAAGTATTTACAGGCAAGGGAAAGCTGCATACACTTCCACCGAAGTATTAACAGGCATTGGAAAGCTGGGAACATTTGCAGCTAAATATTTACGAGCATTCGATTATTGGAAAACCTTCCACAATTAAGGACTGGGAGAGATTTCCCAATAATATTTCCGGGGATTGTAAAGCTAGAAAGGCAGTTTAAAATGTGAAGCCAATATATATTTAGCTACTCTGACTATTTGTTGATAACAAACTAAGTAACTACTGTGCCTATCATGCGGTTGCTCTGAAGATTGGCAATAAAAAACTCGAATTCTTAGATAAATATCAAGTAAATATCGTCTTACTTTGATATTATATACCTTTTTAAATTCGTACGGATCCGTACTATCAATTGGCATTCAAACAAATTAAAAATCGATGGCTCAAAAAAAGTTGTTGACCCAAAAAACAATTCGTTTGTAAAGTCAACCTTTTTTTATGATTTTTTGGAATATATCAGCCAAATACTGTCCGATTTGGGAATTTTATACCATTTTGGACTCGTTAGGAGCAGTACTATCGATTGGCAAATTAATTTTGATAATTTTTTGATTATCTCGGGTAGTTATCGTCTGATTTTGAAATGTTATACCGTTTTAAATTCGAACGGTTCCCTACTATCGATTGGCTATCAATTAAATCTAATATCAGGGGCTAACATCAAAGTTTTTGATAGAAAACCACCTCTGTAATGATGTCAATCTTTTTCGTGATTTTTTTGGAATATCTCGAACAAATAATGTGCGATATATGAATTATATACCATTTTCGACTCGCACGGATCATGACTAAAGGTTAAAGAGCTCAGATTTTGAATTATCAAAAAGTAGAATTGTACGATATATTGAACGATAAGTTGACAGTATTAAGTTATATTTGCTTGAAGAGTAGCTATATATAAAATTCTTCTTTATTTCAGATCTATAGATTCACAAACTAGACGGATTTGGTCGCTAAAGCTTGATCTCAATAAAAGATAGATATCATAAGAGATGCCTACTATAACCAAACTTTTGCAACATTATAACAAAACTCTTTCAAACGACTTGTTTTACAGGGTACACGAAATGTGACGAGCAAAGGAAGCGCTGGCAATAAACTACGTGCACATAAAATGAAACCAATGCTGTACTCCCAGATAGTCCGTTTGGAAGTTGAGAATCATTCAATGATTCAACCAATTGTGCATTCCCATTGACTCTGCACTCGCTTCCACAGAATATTACACACTCTACGTGTGTGTGTGTGTGTGTGTGTGTGTGTGTGTGTGATAATGTTTCTTCACTTGTCTTGAATTGCATTTCAATGGAAACTCAACTCATTCGATTTCATTCCGTTCCGTATCATTTCAGTTCTTTTGTCTAATTGTTGTTTAATGTTCGGCTTGTAACCTTTTGCGTCTAGCGGTTTGTCTGTACAGGTAACGCATACTAAGGCGGATTACGTACCATGCACACAATGTTGCATGGTCAGCGACTGCATTTACCGTTGGCTAAGATCGATTAACGCTGGGACAGACAGCATCAGCATTATGATTTCGCCAGCATTTCGCCGCCAATTCGCCCCGATTACGTGCGGCGACGTTCTTCTTTTCATTCGCTCTCGCATCTTCATTCGCACTTATTCGCCAACTGTAAATCGAGTGCGCTGCCCCCCTCCCCTCCGCACTAATGACATCAAAGCAAATGAGCCAGCCCCCGCCTATCCCTCCGCTGCCCCTCATCCCACTCTTCCGCTGCCCAGTTTCAGCAGCTGGTGATGTCATTGGCATCATGCGGAGTGCGTATCATCAAATGTGATACATTAACGAAGCCACTTTGTCGAGTCGTACTTAGTTCACATTCTCTCGTTCTCATTAGCATGCTGCTTCTTCTTAAACGACATTTCTTCTTCTTACTTTTTTATGGTCAATTTTGTCCCGGAAAAGTTTGCACACAGAGTGTTAACATTTTTTTGATATGCTTGCGATGCTACATCGATAAGAATTAGTTAATTTTACAATTACCACATCGATAAGTCCGATCGCATTTAATATAATACTATAGTATGTGTGGAAATAGCTGTGAAAGTCTATAATGGATTGCATTTTTTCGCTTTATAGTTAATCGCAAATCCATGAGAATAATAGGCTAAATGTCCAAGTGGAAGTAATTTAGGCAGCTTTTCCTTTCAGAATCTTTAGATTTGTTTGCTCAAATATTCTTTTTAGGCATTGAAAATAGTATAAAATGGTATTTTGGGTGTTATTGGAAATTTTCACCCACAATTGTGGAAAATGAATGGAAGCAAATTGTGATGAAAATAATTTGGTTTACCAATCGAGCTTAAACTCATTTTAAAAGAGCTTTATGAAAACTCCTTTTAAATGTGTTTCACGCAGAATTCACTTTCTTAGGTGAAAAAGCATAGGAGACTACACAGCTTTTCCCTCGATCAGCCTTAAACTCATCAAACTCAAGTACCTTTGTAAAAATATATGCAATATGTTGTTTCACACTTTTCGTGAAATAAATTCTGCTGTTCCATCGATTGCGAAAAATCCACGCTGCTGAGTGAAAATGGGTAATGATTTGATGCATATAACTTTAAATAGGAAAAGTTAACAGTAAAAACTCGGAAAATACACGTTATATGTATGTATACATGTACCTTTATGTACATATATACATTTGATTAGATCTCCCATAAAGGTATATATGTGCTTTTATATAGTACTTAATCAATACATATGTACATATACATATATACATACATATGTTGCATTTCCCTTTTGATTCCCATTTGATTTGATTTCCCTTAAAGATATATGTATATTTATTTTTGTATAGTGTACAATCTTTTATGGAGCCCTCCATTCGCGCGTTCCCGTTGCAAACAATTTCAAGGATTACTTACTCCTGCCGGCTGCTTCGAGCGCTGCTGCTGTTGCTGCTGCAGGCAGAGCGCCGCTGCTGCTGCCGCTGCCGCTGCACAGTTGCAGCTGATCCTGTTGTTGTTGCAGCTGTTGCTGCTGTTGCTGCTGCTGCTGTTGATGCTGCTGCTGCAGCAATTGTAGCTGCTGCAGCTCGCAGTGCACCTCGTGTATGGGCGGCGTTGGCGCATCGTCGCGTTCGCCGCGCAAACAGGAGGCGAGGCCACGCCCACGCGGCATAGTGCTGCGCCGCAGCGGCTGCTCCATGGCAACAACACGACACTGCGCCGGCGTCGACTGCAGCTGCGACTGCGCTGTCGGCGTGCGCGGCATTGAGTGCATCTTGCGCTGCGCTTCCAGTTGTAGCTGTTGTTCCTGCTGCTGCTGCTGCTGCTGGTGCTGCTGTTGTTGCAGTCGCTGCTTGCTGCGCTGCTGCTGCTGCTGCTGCTGCTGCTGCGGCGCCGTCGTCGACGTCTGCAGCTGCGCGTCGTCGTTGACAGTGCGCAGTGCACCGCAGTTCATGTTCGACTTATAATTTAATTATTGTTGTTGTTTATTTTGTTATTTTTGGTTTTTTGTTTTTCAGAATGAGTTTTGTTCTTTTTAGATATTTTGCTTGGTATTTGGTTTTTTTTTTTGGTATGTGAATTTTATATTTCAGTTGCCTTTTGTTTGCGTATTTGGTTTGTGTTGCGTTTTGTTAGTCTCTTTGCCTTAGGCCTGGCATGATTTTCATCCACCTGCTCTGTAAATCATAACGAAACACTCGTCGCTTTAGTCGTTGTGGACGAGTAGCAAGCGACGAGTCAATGCTACAGAACGACTAATCATAACGAATACAATCGTGGTTTAAGTCCTCGAGGGCAAGTATGCGAGTAACGAGTAGCTAGTAAAGAGCAACCAGTAGCGTGTAACGAGCAACGAGTGGCGAGTCACGATTAGCGAATAACGCGCAACGAGTAGTGAACGACGAGTACCGAGTAACGAGGAGCGACCAACGAATAGCGAGTAACGAGTAACGATCAACGAGTATCGAGCAAATGATGCAACGCGAACAATAACAAGAGCGAGTAACGACACAAAGGCACGACCAATCGACCCACCGAGTGGCTAACTGACTGACTGACTAACTAACTTGGCAAACTGCCGTCGCCCCGACACGCCGGCAGCGGCGCCAACGTCGGCGGTTACGCTTGCCTGCGTCGACAATTAAGATTTATGGTCATGGCGTGCTGGTTGCCCTAAGGTTTTGACCCTGAATGTCCCCGACCCAGTCAGAGTCTCAGAGTACCGGGCCCTACCAACCCCTTGTGCCCACAGCCAACCTTATGCCACATGCCCTCAGCCAAGACTCGCTGCCTTTTTCTGTGTGCCTCGCAAATTGTTAACTAATTTTAGTTTTTGTTTGCCTTTTTTGAGCTTCTATTATTAGTGTTACTTTTCATATTTCTTTTTCGCGCTTGCACACGCGCGACTGCACAGCGTCCGCGTCTCGGTGTAGGCGACGGACTTCTACAAACAAAATGTTATCGTCATCGTCGTCAGTCCAAAAATTTTCATTTTAACTTGTACAATTTTACGCTCGTTGGCTGCTGGCGTGCTCGTTCACGAGTTGGAACGAAATGGTAATGAAATGAAACGTTTGTCGTTGTTCCATGCCATGCGTGAACGCCGCTGCGCAACCTGAATTAGCAGGTTATCGATAATTTTCAATTTCTTCTCTGAGAGAGAATTGGTAGAGTTTAAAGCTGGACTATACTTTGATAAGAATCGTTTCGATATGTTATCGAAACCAGCTGTATTAGCAATTCTGATGAGTGATAATTGAGCTTAAAGCTGGATTATTCTTATATATCGCAGTTCTAGTAAACTTTGATTAGATTCGTTTCGATATGTTATCGAAAAATAGTAATAAAATGCAACTAAGCTTATAAAAATTAGTTGTTTGTTATCAATAAGCTTATTGGCAATATAACTATGGAGCTGTGCCTTATAATCGATCGAGCTAATATCATGTTAAATGATCGGGAGCGAATGCCTATCGATAAACATATTCAAAGCCATTTTATTATCAAAAACCTGCCATCTTCTAATCAACAATAATGTATTGAAAATCCCGCAACTGCTGCCTGTTATCGATAAATAAGATATGCACATGAGTTAATAGAGATCGATATCGATCAATTTACTCAAATGCCCAACGATACATGTTTTCGATAGGTCGATAGTTTGGTTATCGATAAGAAAAGGTAAATATTTATTTAAGTCATCATCGAATGTAGATTTGCAACTAAACAACTCAAGAGGCTTGTGGCTATCGATAACGATGCTGTTAATTATCGTTATCGTCAATATCGATAACGATGCGGCTCATTATTTTAAACGATAATTATGATAAGTATGCCTCATTTAAACTGAAATTTAATTCGAGTGCTTTCACGCATAAAATTATGCGCAGAAATTTAAATTCTAGGCCGACTTTTCTTCAACGCTTTTCCATTAGTTTTGCTTAGCTCTGCGGGCTGAGCCATTGTTGTGTGTGTGTGTGTGTGTGTGTGTGTGTGTGTGTGTGTTGTGGTTAAATGAATTTTCCTTTTTGGTCGCGTTACGTTGCCAAGTTGCGTGCGTTTTGCCATGAACACTTTTCCATAATCATTTTACTCCGCGCCTTCCATCTTCTAGCTGAGCTGCGTGAGCCCAAAAAGAAAACAGCTCGCATGAGGTCGCTCTATATAGATGTCTAGGCGCACACACACACACACACATATTATAATATATATACATACTTATATATTTATATGTATAGTTATGGTTATAGTTATGGCGATAAACATAAATTTCGCCGTCTCGGCCGTCTTACTTTCTCCACAGAGACAAGAGACAAGAGACGTAGCCGCAGCTGTTCTCAGCGCTGCTGTCGCATGGGCGCAGCGAAGCGTGACGTCGGCGTCGACGTTGTCGTCGCACCTGTAAGCGCTGCACACACACACACACACACACATGCACAGGACTTTCGGATGTGTGTGTGCGGAACGGAAGTGCAAGCCAATGGCCAGAAATGGTCAGAATTTGATATACGTGCGCATATGGTCATGGGATCGAACAAACATATGACTGCAGACTGGAGTGTGTGTGTGTGGTGTGTGTGTGTGGTGTGTGTGGTGTGTGTGAAAAGAAGCAAGAACAAAGCGCCGCAGCGGATGCGCCAAATAAAGCAACCAAGCGATGCGACGATACGGCAATCATTGCATTGAGCTGCAGCCAACTTAATGCTGATTAATGCAACAATATGGCAACACACGGCAGACAGGCCGCAACAACAAACAACAACAACAACAAAAAAAGACTTGCAGCAAGCAGAAGACTAGCTGCAGCAAGCCGAAGCACAAATACCCTAACAAGTCGGAGTAGCAAAACAAAAAAGGATATCCATGCAAAAACTAATTTTTCAGTAATTTTGTTCTTCCTGATGATATGATATAGTCATATGATGTGATATAGTTAAAGCTATATGATATATTAGAATACTGATACAATAGATCTTAGAACAAGTAGAAAGTTATGCAGACAAGAACTTCAAATGCGATTGATACCTTTATGCTATAGTACTTCGATCCGGGCGATTCGGAAAGCCAGATAAGCTGGGGCAAAGTTTAATTACAACCGCAAACATATTAAGCTGCTCAGGTATATATCTGCTAAATGGGGCATATAAGTACTATATGTGTATATGTATATAAATTTACATAACGTTGCACACTTCGTGACACAACTATAATACCCGCTCCCTAGCAAGGGTATAAAATGTGGGGTACAGGGAGTTCGCATTGTTTTTTTGCGAGCGTGGGCCGCGCTGCAATGAATAATTTGGCAGCGCTGCATTTTTGCACGTCGCTGCGACGCGTCGACGTCGACGCTGACGTCAACGTCAACGGCGCCGCCGTCGGCGTCGTCGGGAAATAGCAGCAGCAACCTTTGGTTGGGGGCACTCATAAATAACGCCCCAAGGGCAGCTTGTAAAGTTGTTGCAAAATGATTTTTAAATGGTTCAATTAACAAAGACCTTGGCCAGATCATATATATATATATAGATATATATATATATAGATATACAGATCGAAAGGGGACTAACAACAATTGAGGTAAGAGTAGATCTTATGCTTAAGAAAGGATCTTAAAGAACGACTCGAGTTGAGAAGGCAGAATTCTAAGCTTCATCAAATTTCTTTCAAATTGCAATCTAATAATTAACTCTAAATTAAACATTTTTTTGATATCAACAGAAAATAATATTTACAAATAAAAAAAAAACACAACTTTTTGAGCCTAATTTTTTTTCGAGAAAATATTACCTGGTATTTCTAACCTGTTCGGCTGTTTCCTAACTAGCTTAACCGGTTCAAGGTTCAAGAATTTGGGCAGTTCGGATTCGAATCAATTCGATTCACAATTGCGAATCGTGAGTTAAGCCTAATTGGCAAATAGCTTTTTTCTCTGGATACCCTACGTTTTAATGAACAACATGATAAATTTAGGAATAAAATATAATATACTACAATATACTTTAAATTCCATAGAAACCAAAAACCAAATTTATCAGTTTTTTTGCGGATTTCACTTTTAAATATGATAAAAATGCAGCTCAAAAGTTGTGTGTGTAAAATACGAAAATATTCATCGAAACTGTTTTCAAGATCTTTTATCTTTCAAAGTTCTTGAAGAGTTCTTTATTTCGACATATTTATCAGCCTAGCTTAATCAAACTTCAAAAATGTAATTATTTACTCAAAATTATCAACTGAACTTATGAGTTAGTTCAACAAACAAAAAAGTGAGTGGATAATAATTTATGTAAGGTCGTTTTTTATACTCTTGCAGAGGGTATTATAAGCTTGTCATGAAATGTGTAGAAGGAGAAGTCAGCGATCCCATAAAGTATATATATTCTAGATCTAGAGTGTGGCTGAAAAGAAGTCGCAAAATAGGTTATAATATTGCAAAATGATCTGTTTTCCCAGATATGTTCATCAAGCTCGGCATTTGCAAAGGTTGCAAGGGTATCAAATGTTCAGCGTGCCAAAGATATGCAAACTGACTCGTTTTTAATATATATTGTTATTACAAGTAAAGATATTAAAAAGTGTAATTGCTAGTTGAAAGCATTTAAAAATAGCTAAAGCCCATTCACAATCGCAAGTGCCTCATTAGAGTAAATCAGCTTTTGCAGCCGTAATTCAAATGAACGATAGTTCTATATAGCTACCTATAAGAACAAGCACAGAAGCTCTCGTCATTATCAAGCAAGTCACGGATGAACATTATAAAGCCGACAATTATCCAACATTTTGTACAGCTCCCTAGACAATGGCACGGAAATATTAAGTTCGTATAATCTGCTAGTCAAAAGTATTTGAACAATTATCGGCTCAAATGCAGCGGAAAAAAAAAGCGAAACAATTGATCAAATTGCAATTGCAATTTGGTAAGGAAAGTGATTATGGAGTGTGGCTGAATAATTTGTTGTGGTTTCTTCAGCGTTGCCACCCTTTGGCGGAGCATAGTCGAGGTGGCAACACCTGAAAGAAGTGAAAGCTCAGATCGATTTGCAATTTAAACGTTGAAGCGCACAATTAAAATCTTTGACTTTTTGAACAATTCCATCAGAGGGGCAACATTGAGGAGCGTTGCCACTTTTTTTTAGAAATTCATTGACGAAGTTGTTTCAAATAAGAACTTTACATTTCAGTACATTTCAGTAAAGTGGCAACATTGTGCGCGAGCTTGTAAAGTGTTGTCACCTACCAAAAAAAAAACAATATTGATCTGGCAACTCTTAACAAACTCAACTTGGGATTGCTTAGCGAATTTATCCACTCACAAGCAGAATATATTTTATATTATTTCAATTTCAATTTCAATTTCATGAACGTTTTGTGAGTGTTGCCACATTGTTATTCTAAAAATATAGTATCGATATCTTGTCGATTAATGTTGCTATTCAGAAAAGCAAATTGTTGGCAACTTTAGCAGATGTTTGAATTGAAAATCAAAGCAGAGAGTTGACCAGCCAAAACTTTATCACAGCCAAAAGTATATAACTGAAAATAAAGTATCGATATTTTATCGATAAATGGGACTTTTTTCAGGAATTAAAATTCTTAACTTCAGCAGGTTCTTGAAATGGAAATCAAAGCAGATAGCTGTTCAGTCGAAGCTTTGTTACAGCCAAAATTATATATCCGAAAAGAGTATCGATATTTTATCGATAAATTAAGCTTACAGAAATGATAAATTGAAAAGTCTTTTGACGCAGAGCGTCAAAGCATTGTTATGGCAACTATTGTCCATAAAGCCGATCTCAGATCATAAAGTTCCGTTTTATGGGTGTCAAGCTCTTGGAATATTTTGAATGGATCGTCCCTCGCTGAGGCCTTGCCACAGTCATTGGCATTTGGATATTGCCGCTTTCTTTGCTGTGGACGTGGGAAAATTTGCCGCATTGTCGCATAGAACAAAAGACGTTGCAGTCGCTGTCGCAGTCGCTGTCGCAGTTGCTGTCAGCCGCGCAGTCAGCGTCAGCAGCGGGCCAAACGCAGTCGGCCATATGATGAAGCGTTATGCAAGCCCAGTCACAGGGGCCGCCGCTTGCAATTGTGGGTCTGGGCCTGGAGCTTTGAGCTCGTAGCCCAAAGAGACCCCGAGACCGAGAGAGGTCGTTGGCATTGCGGCAGATTGTTTGGCGAATTGACGGATTGGCAGATTGATGGAGTTGCGAGATCAGAGAGGGTGAGATTCCCATTATGTACACATGTATATATATATATATATATATATTATGGGCCAGTTTATTTGCACGGCTCGGGTAATTGACTTTAGCCGGCGATGATCATCAAAATGGACCACGTTGATTGCGGCGATAATTGCGACATACATAAAGCCCAGTCGAGAGACACGCAGACGCAGGAATGGAGAATGAAAGAGAGAGAGGGAGGGAGAGGGGGAGAGAAGCAGAGACAGGGCAAGCGAGAGTGATTGAGCGACTAGCACATACTCAGCAATCAATAGGACAGAGACTGTGCTTCTTCTGCTAATAACTGAGAAGTACGCTTTTCGATTATTCAAATCTGTGTCTCTCAAAAATCTATCTTTAAAAATCGATACTTATCGATATGTTATCGATCACTTATGCCCAATAGACTCATAATAAATATGGCATCTGTAGTCCACAGAGATATGCTCTAAAAAACGTACTTAATAATCGACAGTTGACGATAAGTTATCGATCATTTTTGCTTAATGCTAACAAGCTCATAAAAAAATACAAAATCTTTGGCTCTCAGCAATCGATACTTATCGATAAGTTATCGAAATGCCTAATGCTTTTAAACTTAAAGAAAAAACAAAATTGCGTACAAGGTATAATAGCAGACAGAGGGTGGGTGTAGAGAGAGGGAGAGAGAGAGAGCGAAAAGAGAGAGAGCGAAAGAGAATGGGAGTGGAAGAGAGATAGATTGAGGGCAGAGCCGGTGCGGCCGGGCGACAGATAGACATAAACGTGTTGCCTTTTGTGTGATTCATTCAGAACAATGCAAAGGCAGACAAATAGACAGACAGACAGACAGACGACAATCGACGCAAGCTGAGAAGCTAAGCAGCTCCAGGGCGGAGGGCGGAGGGCTGGGCATATTATTGTTGTTGTGGTCGTTGATCGCTCGTTGGCCACAGTCAAATTAAATTAACAACAACCAAATTAACAACAACCAGGCAAGACGGTAAATGACACAAAAAAAAGCAAAAAGAAAAAAAAAAGTGAAAATTGTTGTTTATTGTAGTTCGTCCGGTCCGTAATTTTCGAGACGGATATTTGCGGTTCTTTTTCGGGGACAGCCCATTTATAGAGAGGCAGACAGAGACAAGCCACATGAATTTCAATGATACCAAATAGCTTGCTTAGCTCTCGGTACGTCTTGAGCGGGATTAACGTATGCAACCAGTTTCGACGATTTTCTATATCAAATATGGTTCTATTCAAATATGGTTAGAAGTCCGGCGCTTTTATGTAGCCAAAGATCCCGTTTAAAAGGTAAATAAATTAAAAATGCAAAAAAAAAAAAAAAAAAAACGTTTCAACTATTTAAAAGAAGGCTGCAAATTGGGTTTGAACCACGCTGGCTCGAACCAGCTATTCAAATTTTATTATCTAGCTTGAAGCGAAGCTTGAAATATACTCTAACCATATAATTATCTGTCGCTTTTACTCTCTCTCTCTCTCTCTCTCTCTGTCCCCCTTCCCTTTTTCTTGCTCTTTCTCTGCCTGTCTCTCTTTCTCAACTCTACCTCCGTATCTTCATCTATCTTCCTCTCTTTCTTTTTTTTCTCTCTCACTTTCGTTTCTCACACTCTTCTTCCGTTTCTTCTACTCGAACCACTTTACATCTATTCCATATCATATATATATATATCTATCCAATATCATATATATATCATATCATAGCCGGAGAAACGAACGATCGTTGATTTTAATATTCTGCTAGCATTTTAATATATTTAATATAGTCTGCGGTATTTCAGCTTAACTCTGTAACTTTCCTTTGCCAATATTTTGATGTGGTTAACACTCTGTTGTGTCTGGGCAGCTTGTCCATTGTCTTTCCATCCACACGGAGCGTACAAAGCACCCAATTATCTATGCCCCTTTGCCCGGTTTATTATCACAAAAGACGCAAAATTGTGGCTGCCACTGGAACTGGAAATCGGACCGGGACCGGGACTGGGATTGGAGCTGGGACTGAAGTTGGAGTTGGAGCCACGCTCAACACTTGGCAAACGCAATTTTTCACACGCTGCAGCGGGCGTGTGGGGGAGGGGGGGAGGGAATAGACTTTGTACCCAAGATAGTTTTGTTTAGTTGAGTTGAGTTTAGTTAGCTTCAGCCTTCACTTTGATGGGACTGTCGCAAGTAGCGCTGACTAGTTAGCAGAGTGAGTGAAGAAAAAAAGGGGGGGGGGGGGCAGGGTAAGGGGAAAGCGGCGCTCATTTAGCGGACTCGAACATGGCAGCCAACAACAGCTGCCACGCCCCGCCGGGCAGGCCGCCCACTTTGGCTCGTTATTCGTGTCAACATGTGTTGCATATTATGTAAATTATATTTTGCAGGGGCACAACTGGTGAGCGGCGAGGAGAGGGGGAGGCGAGGTGTTGGGGGCAGCAGGAGAGCGGGTTGAAGGGGCGCCCCAAAGAGACTTTGGGCCCAAGTAGCGCCCAACGGGGCCTCGGAGATGTTGAAATGGGCACATAAAGCAATTTAACTGTTTAATGCTGCCCCCCTCCCCCCCCCTCTCCACTGCCTGCCTTAAAAGGGGGCGGCGGGCTGTTTTTTAATGGCAGAATTGTGTGAACTTATTGTTGTCGTTGTTGTTGTTGTTGTTGTTGTTGTTAGTTGCCCAGTTTTTGGTTGTTTACGCGATTATTTTCCTTAGTTTTTTCTTGTTCGTTTTCTTTTTTCTTTTTTCTTTTCGCTAAATTTATCTGATTTCCCAGCATTGGGGAAAAGGCGCGGCGCAAAGGCAAGGCCCGGCCGTTCAAATTTGTATTTTTATTTTTGGAAATGATTTCAAACGCATCTCAAGGTGTGATAAACATTCGTGTAAACAAATCAAATCAAAATACTGAAACTAACTGCGATGTCTCTCGACCACCCGCCCCCTCTCCCCCCTCTCTATCCAATATTTGTGGCAAGTTCCAGCGAGTCGTTCGGATTTGTAATATAAACACAATTGAGCAAAACTGTGAACATGTTTACAGTTGCAGCTGCTGCTCGATATGGCCAATATATCTTGTCAAATCGATCTGAAAGATCGAAAAGAGACCTTCGACAGGTTCAAAAAGAAAGCGATAAAGGTCGAACATTGTGGACATTTGCCTTTTGCAGATATGTGAGAATAAACTTCCTTTGATGAAAATATCTGGGAAACCTGAATATTTTGCTAAACAAGAACCGACTTTCCGACTTTTCTTTCTTACAGCAGCTAAATGATATAGTGCTCCGATATTGATAAGATTTTGCATATGTGTGGGAAGCATAGTGAAACTTATAAATGCCGAGTTTGTCGAGTTTCAAGACATCTTGATAAACAAAAGAGCTTTCCATGCAAGAAACTACTTTTATATATATATACTAAATATATGTATGTATAATTCCCAAATGAAGAGAAAACGATATTGAGCTATCGTCTTGAAGGTTCTTCTTTCAATGATTTCAAATACTCAACGAAATCAAATAAATGTGAATTCCGGCTTCGAACCGGTTCGGTTCGTGAGCCGTTTGGCTGTCAATGTCTTGCCCATGGAACCGGTTCAAAGAACTTGAGTCTAGGACAGAGTCGGTTCATAAAAGAGTTTGTGTTTCGAGTGGAGTCGGTTCAAAGAGCTTGAGTTTCGGGCGGAGTCGGTTCAACTGGTTCGATTCGTGGAATATAAATATTAAAAAACGGATTCGAACCGGTTTTTCATATATATTAATATATGCAGAACGACAAATATAAACAATACTAAACGAGTTGATGGAACTAGCGCAAATTAAAAAGAAAATGAAGAAATTGACCAAATAATTTCCCTACCGTGGTCTAAAGCTAAACATTTCTTGGCTGTCCAATCTAGACATTTTGTATCACACAATATTCGTGTTTTAATGCAAAACTTTGGTTTCTCGACTGTTTTTAGTTAATTCTCCAAATGCATTTCAGTAACAGATCTTAAAGTATCTTCGCACTTTGCGCGCAATCCTTGGGCTAAGTCTGATTAAAAATAGACACGAAACAGTCGTAAATAATCGCACAAGTTTATATCTATATGCTATACAGATAGATATATATATATGTGTGTGTTTGTGTGTGTGTGTCTGTCTATTATATAATTGGCTAGCTCAAATTGGAAGTGGAAACAATTGCCATATGTAGATCGAGTGCTCGACGGGACCACAAGACGCTCGGCGCTGCCAATGATGATGATTGAAATGATGATGATGATGATGATTGGAATGATGATGATGATGATGATGACGATGACGACATCGAGCAGTTTTTGTGCAAAGTGCGAACAGGCAATTTACATGCACACAGATACAAATACAAGCGAAGCGAACTCATGGATACAGATACAAACCGAGTGACTGACAGATATTTATGACATATGAATTACTGAATGCGACGCTGTTAATTGTTGTCGTTGTCGTTGTTGTTGTTTTGGTTATGCCTCAAATGGTTCAATTGAACAGCCAGCAAACAACTTCAAAGTAACGGATACAACTGCGAAATTCGCATTAAAACAACTTTGAGATACATTTGTATCTACAGAAGCGCAACGCTGGCAATGCACCTGCCCAGATACCCAGACGCTATCAGTTGCATTGCAGCTTAAAGCTGCTGTAGGTGGCTGTAGGGGCGGCGTCGGGCGGGGAATGGCTGAGCGTGGGAGGGGGAGGGGGGAGGGGGGGGGGTGAGGGTTTGACTAGACAGAAGCGAAGGTTGTGTCGCGCATTGCAAATGCATTTTAATTTCGACTTGAAACTATTTGCGCATAAGCTAAACGGACAGCCTGAACGAGAGAGAGAGAGAGAGAGAGAGAGAGAGATAAAGAGAGAAACAGAGGAGAGAGAGGCACAGCGAGAGAAGGAGACAGACATATTAAGAGAGCGAGTGGGAGACAGATAGTGAGAAAGACGCACAACTATGACAATGGCAGCGCGACAAAAAACGCTGCCAAAACGCGGCTTATTTCTTGCTTTACTTTTTTTTTTGGTTGTCAATTTCACCCACAACCCGCGACAAATGGACAGACAGCGACAGAGACAAACAACAGCGAGACAATGGCATTCATCATCATCAGACAATGGCAACTCCCAGCACACAGAACCCCCCTCTACCCCCCCCCCCCCCCCTGCCCGCCTACCATCCCCTCAAACAAAGGGAGCGCCCATTGTTTCTATTGGCGTTTGCTTTTCATTTTAAAAGTCCAGAAAAACAGCAACAAAAAAAAAGTACGATTGTTGATACTCTACAACACGCGTATGGGCCATAGCCGACTATTTGGTGTAGCTTGAAAGAGAGAGAGAGAACGAGAGAGGGAGAGAACGAAAAGGATAGGGCTTTCAATATTATGTGGAATCAATACACTGTAATAAGTAGAAACAACTAACAATGTAGAGTAACCAGAATGACAGAGAGTGTGTGAAAGAGAGAGAGAGAGAGAGAGCAGATCAGTTATTGCTTTCAATATAATTGTAGATGAAGTACAGCGAGCGAGAGAGAGAGAGAGAGAGAGAGAGAGAGGGAGAAAGCGAAAATGCGGAAGAGCTTTAAGTTAGAGTATTATGATATGTCGTCTAGTTGAAACATTTAATTTTACTGTAATTTCGCTGCGGTTGCAATTGTTGCGATTGTTGTTATTATTGTTGTTGTTATTATTGTTGTTGTTGTTATTGTTATCGAGACAATCTCGCAGCTACCATGCTGGTTAGCGTTGGGCAGGGGAGGGGAATGAGGGGGGGGGGCGGGATGTTGTCTGTGGCCCGCATGGGGCAGGCGGCGAGGTGCGGCGAGGTGCGGCGAGGTGCGGCAAGGTGTTGCACTAGTGCATTTGATTAATGCATTTAAAATACACACGTATTTTCAATTATATCTACAACTAACAAACACAAAAAATAGAGAGAAAAGAAAGTTTTGACTAGGCTGCAACAACAACAACAACAACAACAACAACAACAAGTGTGCATAAAATGCGTATTTATGCAGGCTTTTTGTAATTTTCTTTTATATTTAGATTTTCAGCAACATTTGTTGTTGTTGTTGCTGTTATAAATAAAATGTGGGTCATGTGCATCAAATTAATTAATTGGTGTCAATTGGCGGCATTTGCAGCGCGCGTTTTTAAGCTTTTCGCTTTGAATGCTGCTCGCTCGCTCTCTCTCTCTCTCTTTCTTTCTTTCTTTCGCTTTCTTTTGAGCGGTTCGTTTTTTGGCTGCTAACTTGGCCAAATGCGACTGACATAGTTTGCCATTACGGTTGCTATTCTGATTTCCATATGCCCCCCCTCTACACAGTTCTCCCTCACTCTCCCCTCACTCTGCAGACAACATGTCACATAAGCTAATCCGGATGCGCTTATAGCCGTAAACGCTTAAAGACAACAACAACAAGATATTGGCTTTCCGGCCATCGCCACGCCTTAATTCCCATGCCCCCTTTTGCCGCCTCAGCGATTGGTGTCAAGCGCTCATTTCCCTAATTTAGTTTACAATTTTCTTTTGCACTTATTATTATTATATTGTTTTTGTTTTTGTTTTTTTTTTTTTGTGTCTTTCATTTTGTGCTGTCTCCTTTTACACTTGACGTTTTGGAAACGCGCCCGAAACGCGCTCAAAACGCGCCGCGTGCGTTTGTGGGCGTTTTTTTCCCGTTTTTTTTTTTTTAATACATATTCGAATTTTTCTTTGTAGAAAAATATTTTGTTCCGTTTGCTTTTGCTAAATTTATAGCCCAGTTGAGGTTGCAGATGATGATCTATGTGTGCATGTGTGTGCGCGTGTGTGTGTGTGTGTGTGTGTGTGTGTGTGTGTGTTTGTGTGTGTGTGTTGTAGTTGTTGCCAGGTTTGTATGGGTAATTTTTGCGCTCAGTTTTTGGGCCGTGCGTCGTACGTTTATTTGTGTTTTTCTTCTTCTTCTTCTCCTTCTTTTTCTTGTTGTTGTTGTTTTGTGTGTTTGTTTGTTGTTTGCATCCTATTTTTAGAACATTTTCATTTCGAATTCGCAACGCGTAGTTTTACAACACACAATTTTGTTGTTTTTGTCCAACATTTTTTCGCCCAGCAATTTTTCATTCACCCGCGGCAACAACAAATTTCAACAACAACAACAAAAAAGTGTAAGAATTTGTGCTTTATGGAAATTCATTTTAGCTTGTCAAAGAAAAAAAAAAAAAACAAATATGCGTTCTTTTTGCTGGAAGCCACCGAAACACAAACAAAAACACGAACAAAAAAAATAATAATAAATATTTTAGAAAACAACAACAGCAGCCGCCGCTCAGCTGTGAATCGAGCGCAACGGTTATAATTCAAATACACAAAAAATAAAAAAAACAAACTGTCTAAACACAACGCACCGAAGCGAGAGCTGACGTCGTACCCAACCGCCTGCGCCGGAAGCTTAAAGTGGACTGAAACGAATCGAACCGAACCGAAACGCAGCAGCAACAGCCGCAGCAGCAGCAGCGACAGCGGCAGCGCCAAAGCTGGCCATGAGACAGGCACAGTGGGACGCAGCTGAAGGAAATGCGTGCTAGCAGCACTCAAGTTGGAGTTGATGCAATGAAGAGCTGCACGCTCTTAATGGAGAAGTTCTTATGTTAATTAGTGAAAAGTATACAACAAAAATTTGCTTTTGGTATATACAAAACTAAATATTTTAAGGACGTATTTTGAAGAGCACAAATTGCCAAACTATTCCAAATTATTGCTAAATTATTATTTCGCTTAATTTTAAATATATGTAACATAATATATGCTAGAGCACAATCAATTGTATAAACATTTATAAAAAAGTGATTGAGCTATCATTAATTGAGCTTAATTGAGAGTATACAAGAAAAGAATTTAATGTGCAAAAAATATCTAAGCCCATGCCATCTAGAGCAAAGCTGCCATAATATTTAATCAACTGTAGCAACACATTTGTTCCACTGTGCATTGTCTTGCAATGAAATGAAACGCAACGGAAATGAGACACTCTCTCAACGTCTCTCTCTCTCTCTCTCTCTCGCTCGCTCGCTCGCTCAGTGTTCTCGGTTCATCGATGGAACAGTTTGGCAGCCGAAACGAAGTTGCAAGCGGCGCAAAGCACGAAGCGTTGCAAGTGTTCGCCGTTGTTGTTGTTATTGTTGTTGTTGTTGTTGCTGCTGTTGCAGCGCTTTGTTTACATTTGCAGCCAGAAGTAGAAGAGGAAGCAGCAGCAGCAGCAGCAGTGGAAGAAGAAGAGACAGCAGCAGCAAGTTGAGCTAATCGCAGATTTTTAATTGCATTTTAGTTTTGGTGTCGAGCAGCGACGCCTGCGCAGTCTCCGCTTCAGCGGCTATTTAGCTTTGAATTGGCCAAGCCTCAGCCTTGATACGCAGCCATTAACAACATTAACAACAACATAAACATAGGAAGAGCAGCAACAACACGCACAACCCGAACGAACGGCCAATAGTTGAGTAAATAGATGAGTGTGTGAGTGAATGAGTGTGCGCAAGGCTTAACAAGGAAAACATTGTAATCGACAATGGCAACACTGGTCAGCTAAACAAAAAAAAAAAAAAAATAACAACGATAACAAAAACGATAACGATTACGATAAACATATATTGAGGTTCAAACAAGCCAGCCCAAAAAAACTAGCTTATTTGAGGTTTGAATTCGGAAATTATGTTGAGAAATAAAATGTTTGTTAAAGATACATTTTACCCAAAAACTTTAAAGACTTATATTTTTAAAGGTTATATGGATTCGTTGCAAATTTGTGCACTCTTTTAGGTCATATTTGCAGCACGCCGAAGTTTAAATACTCTAATAGACCAATTTCTCACCGATTTTAAATATCTTAGTAGCCTATTTACGATCGGTTTTAAGTACTAAGTTAAATACTCTACTTTTTTATATATATCTTCTATAGAATACTTAAAAACTTTAGAGCTGTATCAACCGATTTTAAATACGAAGTTTAAATACTATAGTTGACCTATTTCCGATAAATTATATAAACTAAGTTTAAATACTCTAGTAGACCTATTACCTATGCTTATACATATGAATTTTAAATACTCTTGTTGACATATTTCAATCGTTTGGAAAGAGTTGTTATTTATTCTACGGAAGCTATGCACAAAAAAGTATTCCGATTTGAAACGTTTATATAAGGAGAATATTGAAGCTCGTAATTGCTGTTTCTGGTCAAGATATTGTTAAACAAAAATGTTATTCATACAAAAACTTATTTTTGGACTAGTTCTTCCCATAGGGCTATAAGATATACCTCTAGATAAGAGTTTTCTTGTATCTAAAGAAGAAGATCAAGTTTTTAAATGCCCGTACAAGATATTTTAAAAATAAAAGCAATTTTCATGCAAGAATTTAATTTTGACCGATTGTTCAAATGGTAGCTTTATAATATAGGTTGTCGATTCGGCTGACTGTTCTTCATATGTGATGCCAACATCAATGTCGGGTAGATATGTATATGGGTAAATAATTGACCGTGTCAGATCGACTTATGTAGATGTTAATACTGATCAAGAGTATATAGATATTATGAGGTCGGAAATGTCTCCCTTATGTGTGGCACACTTTGTGACAAAATTAAAATGCCCAAGACACGCTGATTTATGATACAGTCATATTTGTGTACTTCATCCTAATGTTATACCAAATGTCAAAATATTCATTCAATAAGCACTTGTGTTTTTACAGCATTAATTTTATAGCTGAGAGTTGCAGCGAGGGTATCTACTAGTCGAGCACGCGTCTAACATTTGTTTCAATTTCAAATACAAATATGCAAATATGCTTACCGAATGTTTCACATACCAAACATTCCGTTTGGCAACATATGTACATATACAAAAACGTTTCAGGCACATTATTATAAATCCGACGCGAATATCAATTTAATTTAAGCATTTACTAGCGGGCTTATAGAACAAATAGTATATATGCGTATATATTTATTTATATACATCTATTTTTTTAATTTACTATCTAAGCACACGAGTGAGTTCTCAAAAAAAATAATAAATGAACGATAAATGAATAGATATTTAGTTAGTGGACAATTCTTATTGCTTTTCATGTCAAGTTTGTTGGCAAAAACTTTGTCGCCTGTACGCTGGACTGTGCTCTACGGCAACAATGCTGCTCAATCGCGCGTGTATTGTCATTAACATGATCGGCATTGTTGTCGGGTGGACGCTCTTCCGTTAGTCTGCTCAGCTCTCTGAGCTAACCCTCAGCCAACAGTGCTCCCACACCCGCCGCAGCCCTCCTGCTCCTTCGCCTTCCAGTCTGCCTGTTGCTATTGTGCCCAATGCGCTGGCATGCGTGACGACGCGGCAAACAAATTTCCTGAGTGCGCACGCACGCACACACACACACACAGCAGGCAGCAGAAAACGAGAGAGCGAGAGAGAGAGAGGGCAAGAGTGGGAGAGCGTCGCTGGCAGCGGCTTTCGATATGATCGGCAGCAGCAGAGCCCCAACAACAACAATTGCAATTACCGAATGCGTCTCAGTCGACGCGAGGCGTCGCTCAATGCAATTAAAGCGCCGCTTGATCGCAGCAGAGCGGCAGCTAAATGGAAGAGGTCAAGCGAAATGGTCACACTTAACACTATATAAATAAACCCCCCCCCCCCCTCCCCCACCCACCCACAACACGCACTTACCTAGATCATTGTAGAGCGTTGTGTTCAGCACAATATCGTTGAGTCCGTTCATTCCGTTGCCGAGGCACGTGTCGGAGTCGTTCTCGTTCTCCTCGGCCAGCGTGGGCGGCCCATCCCACAGTGCTTTGGCGGGGCGACGGGCGCGATCCAGGCGCACGCGCGGTATATCCTCATAGCAGACATCGCCAAGCTGCAGAGAGGAACCAGAGAAAAAGAGTTAGATAAATATAGAGAGAGGGAGAGAATGGGCTTAGTAAACAAATAAAAAAAAAGAAAGAGTAAATAGCAGCTTATCGCTTGCATTTGCAAATTTGTTGGTTGTTCGAGCATTACCCACCTCCAGCTCCTTTTTGGGCGTAGCCGGAAATATCTACAAGTTAGTAGCAATTTTTAGTATGATCCATATTAGTGGGTGCAAGAGTGTGGAGGAAATAGATATATAAGACAAATGCACAGAATACATATATGGAAAATAAGCATTAGAGAAGATATGTGAAATGTCGAATGAAATACGATATGGGCACAAGTGATAGAGAAAAGCTACTCGCCGTTCGTTACTTTCTACATGCTAATCGTTAGTTCTTTTGTAAAAGTTGCTACTCGCCAATCGCTTCTCATAGTAAGTTAAGCGCGTCTCGTTACCAGCTACCTGTTGATCGTCACTCGTGCTACTCGTCATTCGTTACTGTTTACTTGCTACTCGTTAGTTCTCAATTAAAATTAATCTCTTGTTGCTTGCTAATCGTCGTTAGTTCTCACAACAGGTTTAACGCGTCTCGTTGCTTGCTTCTTGTTGTTCGTCACTCGTCGTATGCTACTCATCATTCGTTACCTTTTTTTTAGTCCTCAAATCCAATTCTTTACTTGCTGCTCGCTAAGCGCATAACTAGATGCACGCTTTCTCTCGTTACTTTCAAAAAGCAATCGTCACTCATTGCATGCTAATCGTCATACGTTACTTTCCACTTGCTAGTCTTTCGTCCGAAATTGTCTAATGTTCTTTTTCAGTAGTAAATCGTTAAGTGTAACTTAGCACCACTTATTCCAAACCAATTGCTAATTGCAATCGTTACCTGAGTACCTGGCCCCACTTTTTAGTCCCCACTCTCGACTAGTTTTAGCATTTCTTGCTACCTGTCACTCACAATTCGTGACTCGCTACTCGTTTGGCAGCACACTCTACTCGGTGCTAGCATTTTGTTACTCGTTACTTACCGAAATCTCTTCGCTGCAATAGGCAGTAAATGTTTGATCATCCTGCTGCAGCACACAGTACAGCGGACCCCATGGTAGGGTTTTGATCAGGCGTGTCAGTTCACCTTCCGTTTCTGTAATCAAAAAAAGAAGAGATTTAGATTCGTTAACAATTATAAAAGATAAACGAGCGGGAATAAGAAGAGAATAAATAATGAGACGGTTATGTCTAGAGTTATTTTGTTTTAGAATAAACAGAAACTTTTTAAAAGTCACCAACATTTATTCAACAAATTGAAAACTGTGTGTTCTGACCGATTCATTGATTGATTGATTGATTGATTGACTGATTGACTGATTGATTGGTAACGCACAGCCCAAGCCGTAGAGCTAGAAAAGTGCACGATAAAATAGAATTTTACGGCAATTCCACCCGATAGTGTGGAATAAGCGCGGAAAACTGTTGTATGAAACTTTCTTGTTCGATTGGCTTTAAACTTATTTTCACAAATTTTTTTAAGACAAGCTTGACAATTTTTGGATAATTCACCTCTTTTGGGGAAAATGAAAAAATTGGGGTGAATCGAAAATGTCCTACTTCAAATCCTTTATCCACTTATTCCTCTTCATTTTGTATTTTTCGCATTTTGCTGATGCGCTGGCGGCACCTGCCGATGCGCAGCAGCATCAGCAAATGCTTTGCCTTACCAAGTTCTTTTCCTAACTCATCCGATGTTGATTCGATGTTGGCCCTTAAAATATTTTTTCAGCACAGCTTGCATACTCCACATAAACTCACTGCACAGGTTTTGGCCTAACAATTCATGCTTACATTAGTCTTCACATACCAAAAATTCCCTGCTCTGATTTAAACTTAAGTCTAGGTTTTTAATTTGTAGCCTAGCGCCATCTAACGGCTGGCGTTGACAGCGCATTGGTACTTGGCAGTGCGAATTTTGTTGCCTGCTTTCGGGCGGCGCTCAATATTACAATACACAATGCGCGCGCAGCGTTTGAAAAGGCGAACAGAAAAAAGCACCAAAAAATACCAAAAGTAAACAGAACCAAGTGCCCGTGTGCCCCCTCTCCCCCCTGCAGACATACAATCAACAAACTGTTTGTTACGCTGCCGCTGCACGCATGCGTGTTGCTAATAAGACAGCGGGACTACAAACAAGAAGAATAAAATTATAAATGCAACTGCAACTGCAACTGCGTCAAATGCCGTTTGGCTGTTGCTGTGTGGAAAATTGTGGAAAATTGTATGCATTGGCAGAAGAAGCAGGAGAAGAAGAAAGGCAAGCGCAACCAACTTGAACTAAGTAACTGCTTATCCCTCTCTCCCTACCCGGCCAGACCCTGCTCCAGCATTTGCCTAGCCCGCATCTGATTCAATAATAATTCAATCCCATCGTCTGCCTCTTCTCGACAGCCCACCTCCCTCACCTCCCCCACGATCCAAGTTGCGTGGCCCCGCAAAATTCACAAAGTTCGTTTCACTTCGTTTCTTCTACATACGTTCTTGACGGCGCGCGTCGGCGTCTGCGTCGACGTCAGCGTCAACGTATGCGATAACAATGTGAAGCGCAGCAGCAGCAGCAACAACAACAACAAGATAAATAATAAAAATGAAAAAAGAAAACTGTTTTAATTTGTTCAAGTGAGAGAAGGAGAGAAACAGCAAAAGAGAGTGTGAGGGAGGCGCAGGCGGAGGCTGTGAAGACGCGACGACCTAACGCGACCCAAAAAAAAAAAAGAAGCAGAAGACAACATAAAAAGTCAAAACAGCAAACGAATGAGAAACGTTTGATTAAGGATTGCCGAAGAGTAAATACTCTGCAGGATATTTGACAGCATAATAAAACAAGGCATATTGAAATTGTAATTTTTGGGCTGATTTGTTGCCTATTTCACGAAAATTTATACCTATATTTTTACCTAAAAATAAAACATGATGTATCATAGAGCAAAAAATGTTGTTTTCTTCTTTGTAACAATATGTTGTGTTATATTTGAATAATTGTTTTAATTTGTTTTTTAACAATTTGAAAATGATCCCATAAAAATCAGTTTATTTTCAGTATATTTTTTTTTTTTTAGTGCAGTTTAGTTTATATATTATTTAGGTTATTCCTGTGGCATATAGCTATAGTTTGTTGAAGTCCAAGACAAAATATAAGGAACCTTATAAACCAAACAGCTCTTCAGTTTGATTCAGATTTCGATAAAAACTATATTTTCGAGAAAAAGTTGTTAAGCTATCTTGATTTTGTTGTTGTCCAATCTGCATAATACGTATCTAGGCAGAGTTTCAACAAGATAACTTTAAAATTGGTTAGTTAAGAGGTGCTTCCCTATATCGACACGATGAAAATAGAAAATGCATTTATTCTGACAATTTCCTGTACCTTATATATATACATATTGATGAATTTGGTCAACGAAATCTTGAAAAACAAAAGAGTTCCATACAAAACATAAAGATTCTATATAGTATACTGATCCGGTGTAGAACCGATTTTTCTTCTTCTATGCGTAACACGCTTGATGGCAAAATTAAAATGCCCTTCGCGAGGGTATCACAAACAAAACTTAACCCAAACTTGGGGCAAAGCGTGGGGCAAGTACTTAATAAGTATAAAGACAAGAGCTTGGTCGAGGGGGGGGGGGGGCAGTGTAAAGGTGGCGGGGTAAGCGGGGGGAGAGGGGGAAGAGGGGGGGGAGGCAGTTGCTCTATCATTTTCACAGACTAAAAACGAGCCACATTTTTAGCTGCGGCGCCCGTCTGCGCATTTAACATAAATATTGTGTGTAATTGTGAAGACCACAGCCGCGTCTGACGTTGACGTCGACTGCGGCTGCGACTGCGACGGCAGCGTTGCTCAGCAACTTTGCGTTAATTTTGAAACGTTCGTTGCTTTTCTTTTTTTCTTTTTTTGCATAAGAATTTCTCGCTTACGAGTTCAATGCACTTTGGTCAAAGCCAGCTGAGAGCTTTGCACTGGCACTGGGCTCTGTCAAGGGCGGCGCGGCGCGGCGCAGCGTTGAGCATGGAGGCGTGGCATTGGGGCTGACCACCTGTGCCAGGCAACAGCTGTTTGTTACGTCACGGCAGCTTGTCACGTGTGCCAGCAATTTTTGCCGCCTGCGTATCGCGTATCGATCAATTATCGATCGACCCTCGCTGGCACATTGCAACGACGTTTTGCAACACTGTCCGGTTAATCGCATTCGCTGATAATTGCACTTCGTGAGAATTTCAATAATTTATGATATATCATGCACCGTAATGAAGCTAAACAATGGTTCTCAGGTGTTTCCAGAGAGCGTGGGGGGAGTGGGGGGGGGGGGGGCGGGGGCATAGAATGTGAGCTTAGTATGCACGCAACTAGATCTTTAACAGGGCTACCAGATTTCTAAATAATGTATATGTATCGACATTTTCTCATATCGTATCGTATTTGTTTGGGAAAAGCAATCAGAGATCAGTGCGTGATATTAATTTGTAAATGTTATGATTTTTATGATTCACAAGCGTTTTTTAGTATCAAATGTATTTATTTATTGTTGCAGCATATTTTGTACATAATATTTTTTTGCACAGCTGTTTCTATGATTCATAAGACTTTGTCTTCGGAGACTACAGAGTATGCATATCAAAAATCTCTCTTGAAGTATTTGGTCACTTTTATAGGGTATACACCGCAGTCGTTGAGATTATTATGATAATTTTTATTATTATATTAATATTATTATTTATTAATTTTATTATTATTAATGATATTATTATTGTAACTATCATTATCAGTACTATTAGTATTAGCATTAGTATTAGTATTAGCATTAGCATTAGCATTAGCATTAGAATTAGCATTAGCATTAGAATTAGCATTAGCATTAGCATGAGCATTAGAATTCTAATTCGCATTATTATTAGCATTAACATTAGCATTAGTACTAGCATTATCATTCACATTAGCATTAGCATTGGCATTAGCATTAGCATGAGCATTAGAATTCTAATTCGCATTATTATTAGCATTAACATTAGCATTAGTACTAGCATTATCATTCACATTAGCATTAGCATTGGCATTGTCATTATCATTATAATTGATTATTTTCATTAAGTATTAGTATTTATTTAAAATTCAAACTAACTTTTTTTAGCATCCATGCCTGGGTATTGAACCCGAATTCTCGTAGTGCACTTGCCTGAACATTTATTTCTAGCATTACTTTACAATTGATGCACTGCATTTGTGATTTTATTGTTGCATATTATTTATAGAACTTAGTTCTCTGCTTTATTTGCATATGCCTGCTTCTATAATTAACAACAAATTTATCCAACAAATTCTTTTTAAATCTCACATAAGTTCAAGCTGTAAATATTTTTCAAATTTTATTGTATATTTAAGATCGCGAATTGTTTTAAACTATTTCCTAGCTGCGTTTATTTTAAGCATATCAAATAACTGTTATATTTATTTGTTTTGGAATATGAGAGGAGGTCTGTTTGAATACCCATTGAAAGTCGGTTAAAAGGGGTATACTTGTTTTGTGCAACATCAAGCAGAGATTCGTCTTAGTCACATTTTTTTCTGTCTGTCTGTCTGTCAGTCTGTGCAAACGAGACTTGAAACTCGAAATATATATTCGATATAGATTCCCAATCTAAATGGATATAGTTAAATTTATAACAAAAAGAAAGCAACTAGAGAAGAGACATGAATTGCATAGATGCCAAAGCGCGAAATGGAATGAAAGATAAATAAAAATATGAATTGAAATTCGAAATACATACGCGATAAAAAGTCTCTAAGGATATAGTTAAACATGTAAAAAAAAACCAACTAGATGAGAAAAAAATACATTTAATAAATGCCCAAAGCAGCCAAAGGTATTAAAAATGAGTGTAGAAAAATGAAAATATAAGAAAAAAACCAAAAAAGGAATAAAAACAAAAACTTCGCCAATTAAAAGTAATTGAAAATAATTTATGCGATGCGTCATTAATGCCAGTGGGTGTGTGTGTGTGTGTGTGTGTGTGTGTGTGTGTGTGTGTGTGTGTGTGTGTGTGTGTGTGGGAGGGTGTGACAGCACGTACATGTGTTGCGGTTGAATGGGGAGTGGGGAGTCGGCAGAGGGATGGAGAGGGAGAGGGGGGGCGACAGACGGTTCAGTTTTAGTGACGATCGACGCGCCAAGTTTGTTCCCCCCCCCCACCCCCCACACACCCCCTCCACCGACCCATCGTCTAGCTAAGCAGCAAAACCAAAATCGAAACCAAGAACAAGAAAAACATAAGTCAAAAAGACCTGTGCTTCGTTGGCCGACTATTGAATACCCTTGCCGAAGGGTTGAGCCAATAGTTGGTGAACTTTAAAAAGAATTAATGACCAGGCAGAAAAGTTGTTTATCTTAGGCACGCCGAAGCTTAGATACCCTTGTGTGAGAATAGCTTTAAAGCCGAGAGACAAGTTCGGAAAGATAGAAACGGACAGACGGACAGATATGGACATGGCTATATCAACACATTTGTGGATATATGTATGCTATATGTACATATATGGGATATATGTATACTATACGCGATCGGGGCTGTCGCCTTCTATGCCGTACACATATCAAGATGAAATTATAAAAGTAAAAATTCAAACCGATTCTTGCCAAAGAACTATAGAAATTCGATATTAAAAAGAAAATCTTAGTAAAAGCATTTCTTACGCGAACTTCAGCTACCAAATCGATAAATATCGATAACGTTTTATGATAATATCGTGGAGCTAATAAGAGCTTAGGTATGTAGTTTGTCGTATAATTAACACGGATTTCGACTATTTTATGCCTTTCCAAGTACACTTCGACTCAGGTACTCAGTGTGGGTCGGGGCTGAATAAAGAAGAAGAAGAAGTGGGCAGGGTTCCAATCCAGACTAAATATATATACACTATTTTGTCGCAATTTGATAATGAGGTCATCTGTTTGTATGTGTTACACATTTGCCGACAAAGTTCAAATGCCCAATGCAAGGGCATTAACATGGGAATAGAGTTATTTTGATAATGGCGCATATTAAACACCCAGCAGGAACATATGACGTTCCACAATTCGGTGAAAAGTTGTGTGCGTGTGCGTGTTTTTTTTTGTTGGTTAACCCATCTGATTGACCGCTTGCAGCAAATATATGTAAAACGTCAGCCGATCAAGTTATACACAGACGAAGAATTATGTGGATATATATATATATAGATATAGATATAGATATAGATATATGTGCTGATCTATATATAATGCCTGTGTGTGTAGCACACGTGCATAAATTGTGATACCCGCCGCTGGGCTAGGGCATTGGAAATGTGTTTTAGTTTTTGTCGTGGCAGGCGCCAACATGAGAAGCAACAACAACAACAACAACAACAACAACAACAACAACAACACGTAGGGCGACAACAATGGAAGCTAAGACGCGGCATCAGCTACTTCCGCATAGGCAGGCAGCTGCTCCAGACAATGCCCCAAACAGAGGCACCCCCCCTCCCCAACCCTCTCTGTGTGTGGGTGCAACTGATGCAGACTGACAGACGAACAACACCAGCACCAGGGGTTGGGGGAGCGGCAATGGGAGCGGCAATGGGAGCGGCAATGGGAGGGGGACGGGGGGATGTGGGGCGAAAGTTTATAGATGTTCGCGTTTTTTTCTTTCCTTTTTTTTTTTTTTGGGCTGGGTTGTGTTGGATTTGGGCCATATGCGTAGCGCCCGCCAGAAGTGGAAACATGTGTATGTCTAGGCAGCTTCCTCACCAATCCCCCCCCCCCCCTCAGGCTAGGGTTGCGTAAATGCAACAACTTTTAATTAGGTTTATGGGAAATATGCGAAACGTAATGTTAAAGCAAAAAAAAAAAAAAAAAATCAGCGCAAATATTGAAAGAGAAAAAAGCAGAAAGAAACACAAACAAAAGCGGCGCCAAGCCCCCTCCGCCAGCCACGCCCCCTCCGCCAGCCACGCCCCTGGGCCGCAAACAATGCAGAATTATAGCATAACTTGAATTTCGCATCATGTAATCAGCTCAAAGCCCGAAACTGAACCGCGTCGCGTCGCGTTTTATTTGTCAATTCATTTATAGATTGTTTTTTTTTTTTTTCATTTTCTTCTCCGGTTTATTTTTACTACCCTGTTGCCTGAAGGCGCGTGCCAATGGGGCATGCCAGACTTGACTGTGAAACATGTTACTTTTTTTTTGACTAGAGACGAAGTTGAGATAGAGAGAGTGAGAGAAAGAGGGAGTTTTTTTTTAACAGTATCGATAACTTTTGTTAAAACCGATTAAAAAAAAAAACAGATTCTTCTTCTTTACAGGGCGTATACGCAACGCAATTTTGTAATATTTCTTAGAAGACACGCGAATTTTCTTCTTCTCCATTTTGTTCGCTCGTTGATATTTGCATCGCCGTCTGTGGGAGATACTTAAAAATTTGGTTGGCAATAATATAAAGCAGATTATTGGCTCACGATTTGTGTCGATTTGGTAACTCCGCGGAATTAATTAAACAGGATGGGGGAGGGGCGCAAGAAGGGGCGGAGCTGTATAGGGCAAAAGAGAGAGCAATATCGAAGACTAAACACCCAAACAGATATGCACATATACATATCATACATATATATATATATGTATATATATCAGATATCCAATTGCTATGAGTCAGACAAGGGTGTTACCTGATCTCCCTAAGGGATCCATGTCCATGTTTATAGGACACCAGTAATCCGATGTTGATAATATCTTTGGAGAATGCAAGCACTATGGAGAGCCGCAATCTTTGGCTTGATCAAGATGTCTGCTAAATTAAAAGAGAACTGTTCCAATTTGTTTATATTTACAGCCTGCAGCTGGCATATGGATCGAGGCCAAGTTAGATGAAGATAGCTTTAAAACTGGATCAGTTTGGATGCTCAGCTACGAGAATGGATAGTAAGGATCCGACTTTGGTATTCTAAACAAGCTTCAAATATATATGTATATCCTAATAAAAAGGTCTTACAACAATGTCATCATTCGATTATTAGAAGAGATAGCTGTTGATTAATAAATTAATGTGATTAACTACGTCTTACACTGATGGCCAAAAATATTGATTACACTGCCTTAACTTGTACTTGCACTTGTAGAGGGTATCATATTGTGTAATGCATAGAAGAAGACAGTTTTAAAGCCTTGTCTTACAGGCAGCACATATGCCGGAACATGCCGGATCGGGCCACTATATCATATAGCTTCCATAGGATCGATCAGTCGAAAAGTAGGTTCTTATATGGGAAAATTTTATATTTTCCAAGATATTTTCATCAGACTCAGCAGTTAGGAGCTTCACAATTCGCACATATCTCAAGAAGGGTATTAAATCTTCGGCGTGCCAAAGATATTCTTACTTTCACAGATTTTCCTAAAGATCTAGTCTTTTATTTGAGAAGAACTAGGCAGACATACTACTTCCCTTTGGAGGCATATGTTCTGATAATAATAATAATAAATAATAAGTTTTCAGCTATACGAACTAACGTCCAAGCTCTCATATATTTCTCCGACTGCCTCCATCTCTCCTCTATCCAACTCAGACAATTAGGTTAACTACAGCTGCTTCTTTATGCGACAACAACCTGTTGCATGGAAATATGTTGCCTCGAATGCAATGAAAACCATATCAAAGCTGATTTATTTGCTTTCGACACATATCTTGGTATTTGTGAAGATAGGGTCTCGACTAGTTTATCAAGGTAACTGGCTTTATAAATCTTTTGCGGACTGTTATTCAAAGTATTTCCAGTTCTTGCAGCTCTTCCTCTACTTCACAGTTGAATGTTTTGTTTTGTCGGGTTCTCGTTTCTTTTCTTCAATGACTTTTGTGTGACTTTCAGTTTCCAATCGATCTGCAGATGTGGTAATATGTGTGTGTGTGTGCACTTACTCGTATTACTCGGACCACTTGGATCATTTCCCTAGCTCTCCCCACACCGCCCCTCGCCGCATCTGTATCTCAGTCATATCTCGTTTGGGCATATGGCGGCTATAATTTCATGCGTTTAACAGGTTTTGCGAATTTCCTTTTTCTTCATTTCTAAATGTTGTTGTTTCTCGTCTAATACTCTGCTTCCATGGAGCTAAGCAAATGTACATTGGTTTTGTGAGCGAATCAAATCTTTTTGGAATGGGATAAGAAAACAAGTTGAAATCGAAAGTGTCCGACTAGAAGATACACTGTTTAAAACATTCTAGCTTCTATCTATCTTTAACCAAAAACGATATTTATCGATATAAAGATAATGGAGTTATCGAAATAACGTTTGGCGTACCGTATACGCAAAGTACGCTAGACTCAGTTCATTATCCTGATCACGCATATATATAGAGAATATATGTACATATATATCTAGGCAGACGGATATGTATAGACGTAGTCAGGTTGTTATCCCAATCAGAAAACTATTTATTTTAGGGATTCAGAGAAGCTTTCTTCTGTCAAATGCATTTGTACAAAACTTCTCTCTCCCCTATTTCCCATTGTCAATGGGTTCGGGCTCTCGTAAGATTTTCTTCAACACCGCAAACAGAGTATCCCGCTGTCGAGTGCAATGGGTTATCGGAAAAACCTGCGATTCAGACGCGGCGGCAACGTGTTAATCCCCCTCGACGATCGATTTGCCAAAAAGCAACAACAACAACAACAACAACAAACACACAGCTAGTGGGGGGGAACGCGGAAGAAGAGAAGGTGCGCGGAGTAGGGGACTGTTTTTAAAGCCTGCTTGGGCCTGGCCCGACAGCGCGTCGACGTCCCAAACGATTGAGGAAAAAGTGAATTTTTTCATAGAAAGTTGCTGGGCAACATTTGCGACGGGCCGGGCTGGAGAAGGTGCGACAGAGGGTAGAGAGGAGGAGAATGGGGGGGGGGGGGGCAGCTGTTGCCGATACTTGAAAATAGAAAATACAACAACAACAACGGCAACAACAACAAGTGTGTCGGGTGCCGAATTCTGTTGCAGCCTGTTTCACTTTCCAGTGTCCCATTCGCGCACACACACACACACACACACACACACACACACACACACATGCACACAGACACACAGACACACCCCTCCCATGGAGCCACCCTCGTTCCGCCACAAGCCGCATGCCACATCGCATAAGCTGCGCTCAGTGAGCGCATTGAACTTTCTACCGACAGGTGGCGCTGCGAGCGCCGTTTAACCCACAAATCAAATCGAAGCACAAATCAAAAACGGTCGCTGAAGAAGAAGAATGCGAAAAACGGTAACAAAAGTGCGGCTGCACTTTGGCTAAAAATACAAAAAGAAATAAATAAATAAGAAACCAAAACAAAAACATAACAAAAAATAACTGTGCCACGGCGACGCTTTGTTAATGACGCCATCGCCAATCGTCGCGCAGTTTCGACGACGTTTACGATTTCTCTCTTGCTCAACCCCCCCCCCCCCCTCCCACACTTCACGCTCCCCCTCTCTCGCTAGCTCTTTCTTTTCGTCTAGTCTTCCTTTAATGCGCGTTTCGCTGTGCTCTTTTCACGGGCTTAGCAAAAAAAAGAAGTCAAGAATGATCTAGTCAGGAGCTTGGCGCGACTTACAGATACCCTATCTCAGCTTTATATAGCACCTTATATAGCAACTATTTGTTCAATCATTGCTAATTTAAATTGTATACATTTAAAATTTTAAAAACTTACGTTACAGAAAAATGAATATTGGATGTTTTATATTGAATATCGCAGGATTTGCAATAAGAAAAACAAACATTTTAACTACATAAATTCCAAATATATATTATTCATAATAATTCGCGGGACTTTCAAGAAGTGTTAACAATAGGAAGAAAAGAGGGAGCACTAAATCTTTTTACTGCTATATAATATAATTTATAATATTTGGCGGGATTTTGAAAAATTGATTACAATAGGAAGAAAAGGGAAACCCAAATCCTCTTAACTTTCATAACATACAATAATTCGTGGAATTTTCATAAAAGTGTTAAAATAAGAAAAAACAACAGATAACCAAAGAGGAATTTGATCATATATAAGTTTAATTTATATAAATTCGCAGGATTTTTAAAAAGTGTTTGAAATAATATAAAGGTTGAAAACAAAATTCTCTTAACTGACTCGAATTCCACATATGTAATTAATATGATCTTTTTATTTATTATGTATTATATTCCCTTTACTATAAGCTATCTATAAGTAATACAAATATAATCCCAGAAAAACATATAAATCCAGAATTCCCTTTACAATAATCTAATAGATAATATTCGATATAATTAAAATATAATAAATATAATTATAATATAATATAATAAATTATAAATATATATAATGCAAATAAATGAAACATAATAAAATATAATTAAACAAAGGACGTTCACTTTTAATACAGTTAGTTCGTGCCATATAATCCGATGTCTTAAAGAAAATTATATTATGAAGATTATCATATGGTGTTGATGATGATTATCCTTTGGCTTTGGCCTATGCACAGACAAGGTCCGAACTACCCCTTTATGCATAGGGTTAGCAGAGGGTATCACGTAGAGAAATGGCAAAATGGCCCGAAAGCCACTTTGCTTAGATCCAAAAGCGCTGGCAGTGCGTGGCCCAAGAACCGGGCCAAGACGTTAGCTGGCCAAAAGCGTAGCCAAAAGCGAAGACATGTTAACCAAGACGGTCAAGTGACATGCAAAGCGAAAGCGGCTAACAACACGAAACACGAAACACGAAACATGAAACATGAAACATGAGGCGGCCGGGCAAACATGACAGAAATGATGTCAAGCCAGCGGGCACACAAACAGGAACAACAACAACAACAACGACAACAACAGCTGCTCGCAGCCAATGGCCAAATCCGGTCAAGAGCTGTGCGTGTTCTGTCTGTCTGTGTGTGTGCGTGTGTGTGTGTGTGTGCGGGCGGGCAAAGGCAAGGCCAAGCGGCCAAAAGCTCAAAGGCTGTTAGAATGTCACAAATGACCTTGACACACCAACCCGCACACACACACACCAACACACACACACACCTGCAGCAACACACCTTCCTTCCGCAGCGTGCACATTAAATAAATACACATAAAAATATTAACAAAATACATTAAAAGGTAGAATTTTGCAGTCGGTTGCAGCCGACTGCGCAATACTCTTTCGCAGTCCAATAAGTTCATTAATAGCCAGTTAAAAGCTAACAAGCAGCTAAATGGTAAAGTTCATGGCAAATTTTATAAAAGCAGCTTTTAAACTTAATCTAAGATTTATGCGTTTGGAGTGGGCGTGACCCAAAAAGGTAGCTAAACTTGACCTTCAGTGAAGGTTATCAGTGTAAAATATGCAGACTCTATCTGTGGCAGTTATTGATTTGGCCGCGCCCCTATTGGGCGTGGTCATGCATGACAGGAGCTTATCTGCCGAATTGCAAGATTTCTAGCGAATATTGCACACAGCCAATATGCCCGTTTGCACTTTATGAAAGAGTATGAAGAGACTAAAAGGAAAAAAGCAAATATGACCAGAAGAGAGCCAAGCGGCAAGCGGCAAGTGGCAAGAGCTTTGCCATTTGCCATTTGCCGTTTGCCACTTGCTGCGCCGGCAAATGCCTTGAAGCCTTTTATTTTTCACTTCGTCACGGCACGGCACGACTTTATCGATGGGAAGCACCCACAACAGCAACAATAACAACAACAACAACAACAGCAACAACAGTTGTTGCCAAGCAAAAATATGTGTTTCAATTTGATTCGCATGCCAAGTGATTCATATTGAAAAGAGTTACCTATCTAAATTAGGTTTATAAGCCAATGAAATCAACTTTACCAGGCGGTTTCTAACATTTGCCACCCACTTTGGCAGGAGCATACCAACGTTCCGTTAAAACAGGTTTTGTTGAGATAAAAAATAACTTATATTTGATTTGCCTTTAATGTGATTCATATAGATAAACATTTACCATGTACTTTAGAACGAGAATATCAATTGATTCATATTGAAAACAGGCTGCCTTTAACAACTTTAGATCGATATCAATTATCTAAATTAAGTTTAAACGCTAACGAAAAAGTATTTACAAGGAGGATGCCTATGATTTACCATGCCCTTTAGCAGGAGCACAGCAAGTGATTCATTTGGAAATGAATTGCCTCCATCAACTGCAGCGCTCAGTTAGCTAAATAACGTTTAAAGGTCAAATTATGTTTATAGGCCAATTAATAATACTTTACCAGGAGGTTGCGAATATTTACCACGGACCACGGAAAACGAGTTGCCTCCATCTATTGCAGATCTATATCAGTTATCTAAATAATGTTTATAGGTCAACAAAAAGTTCATTACCAGCAAGATGACAACATTTACCACGCACTTAAGCAGGAGCATATCATCCTGTTAGGATGAGTAGGTACTTAAATTTACATTACAAATTTAAAATGATTCCATAAACGAAAGGGTAACTTATAAAGGCTTCGCGAACTCACTTAAACAACGACGTATTTAAAAACTCTATTGTTTAGAATTTGCAAGTTGAAGAAATACATATATATGCCATACTATAGCATATCATACTTTTGTTGTTTTATAAGTTGTTGTAGCTTTATCTGTGCATATATAAAAACGTGAATATTTTATTGAATTGTGTATGCATAAAAGACAAGAAAGCGGGGCAATATGTACCGTAGACTAAATACCCTTGTTGATATATAGCTTGGAAATTATAGTATTTATTGTTATATAGTATTACGATCTGAGAGAGCTTTTGTATACATATATGCTGGGCTATAGTGAAGCTTGTAATTGAAGAGTTTGTTGAAGTTTTAATGTTTTCTCGAAAAACAGAATATATTATTAAATAAAAGAAACTATAGGTACGATTGTACCCATATAGTTATAAGGTATTCCGATTTGTTAGAAGAAGATTTTTTGATAAACAGAAAATATTATCAAATAATAAAAATTAATTTTTCGATTGATTTAACTTATATGATATAGTAGTCCGATATGAATAAGTTTAAGCTGCTATGTAAGAAGCAAGCTACAACTTTTGGATACCATAAGATAAGATCTATATACATATAGAGTTTTTCATATGAAATAATGTTCCGATCCTAGGCAAAGTTTCGTAAGAATAGCTTCGAAAAGGGAAAGATTGGCGGAGATATGGCTATAACGATTAGGCTGTTGATACTGATCAAGAATGTATATACTATTTATATACATATATTTATATTTAAATATACCTTAGTTGGTCGGAGACATATGCTTGTAAGTACATATGTACATACCTGTCGCAATGTCCAAGGGTATAAAAGTGCAAGGTCAGCTTAGAAGCAAATATTGCCACCGTGTTTCTTACATTTTTTCATCTTTTTGTCGCCTGAGCACACACAACAAACGTTCACTGTGTGTATGCATGTGTTTGCATGTGTGTGCGTGTGTGTGCGTGCGGGTTTGCCTTGCGGCGAGCCAAGCAACCCCTCGAAGCACAACAACAACAACAACAACGGCGACTGCAATAAACTGAAGCGGATGAGCGACAGGTAAAAATGCTAATAGTAGATAACGGGAAAACAACAACAACTTTGGGCAGGTTGTCACTGTTTGTTGTCGTTGTTGTTGCTGTTGTTGTTGCTGTTGTTGTTGCTGAGAGGCAGCCCTGTTGAGTTTTCCCAGGCCAAGCGGGGCATTGCCTGCATTTGCACAGGTGCTCAAAGGTGAGCGCAAGAGAGAGTGTGCAAGACAAACAGTTCGGACAGCATCCGCAACAGCTGAGCGTTGCCACAATGCAGAAACAAACACATGCAGCGCTTGAACTGGGTTGCCAGACTTCAAAATTTGCATTTGCCAAAATTGAGTTGGGGAAAAGAATGAAAACAAACTAGAAAATGAAATTGAATACAAAAAAAATATAAATGATTCGCTCTCGCACTCAATCCCTCTCTCTCTCCGCCTCTCTCTCTCTCTCGCCAACAGGGTTGCCAGACTGCATATTTTACATTTGCCAAAATTGAGTTGGGGAAAAGAATGAAAACAAACTAGAAAATGAAATTGAATAAAAAAAAATATAAATGATTCGCTCTCGCACTCAATTCCTTGTCTCTCCGTCTCTCTCTCTCTCTCTCTCTCGCCAACAGGGTTGCCAGACTTCAAAATTTGCATTTGCCAAAATTGAGTTGGGGAAAAGAATGAAAACAAACTAGAAAATGAAATGAAATACAACTAAAAATGACTCGCTCTCTCCCTCTCCCTCTCTCTATATATATCTCTCTCTCTCTCTTTCTCTATTTATCTTTTAATATGTGTCTTGAATTTGATTCACATTTTTGTTGCTGAAATTGGAGCGCACATCCGCCTTTAGCTTGGTCAGCAGAGCGCACGCCATTCGCAGATGGGGAGAGCTCTTTTAGTATTGTCTGCAATTACGTGAACTTATTAACTTTCTCCCAAATCAATGGGGCACAAATGCGACAAATATATGTATATATATGCATTACTATATACAACAAAACAAAATACAGCTAGTTGTGTACAGTGAAAGATCCACTAACGAACAACATCCTAGCCCGTAATCGATTTCGTTAGTAAAGAAGTTCTTGGTATTCCTCCGACGTGAAAGTCTTCAAACATCCTTTTTCATCAAATTTAAGTCACAGAGCAGTTCTTTCTTCTAGATATGTATCTATCCGTTAGCACAGCTTTATGGTTCAGTTCTGCTGACCTTATCCTATCCTATACGACCTATTTACCTGACTATGTGAGCTCTTCCAGTTTTAATTGGCAGTATATATGATCTACAGTGGGTCAGATCGAACCACTATATCATTATGGAAAAGATCAATTTGAGTTGGAAAAGAGAAAGATAGAGAAAGAGACCAAATGTTTGAGCCCCTTTTTTGTTTTATCTAATGCATCCTCCTCAACCTAACGAGCTTTACTTGAGTAAAATTCTATCAATATCGAAATATTAGAGTCCTAGAAGAAGAATGTTTCAGCAAAATGAAATAGATTTTAAAGCTTGTATGTTTTTTAAGATATCTTAAGATCGCTAAATATCGATCAAGATAGATATATATGATATATGATATATATATGTATACACATACAGAGCACCTCCAACAAGTCTGCAAGTATATTTCAGCTATGGCTTGAATGTAGGCAACTTTCTTGTTGACTATTTAACTTTTTTGCTATTCAAGCGCCACGACACTTGATACATAGCCTGGCAACGCCGGGCTATATGTATGCATGCATGCATGTGAATGTATGCAGCTGAGTGCTTCCTTTCTCTAGCTCAACAACTTTCTGATATCCTTCAAAATGACATTTTGCCTCTAAGCCCTGAAATCTCACTTCAAGATCCTTAGGCAAAGCCCAATCAGAGTTCCATAAATAGAAATAAGTAGTTGATGATTGAGGGTTGCAGCGGAGTGCAAGGGGGTGATTGATGGGGGGAGGAGGGGATAGACTTACCGCACACGTCCAGCCAGCCCTCGACGCGGCTGGGGTAGGAAATTGCATAGGCGCGATTTAGATACGTGCGACGTCCCATGTTTTTGGGTGGGTGGTGATTTTTTTCTTCTTCTTCTTCTATTTCCTTTTGGGATGCTGCGCTCTCTCTCTCTCTCTCTCTCGCTTTGACCCTCTCTCTGCCTGTGGCGTGCGCTCTCCTGCGGCTGCTGCTGCCGCTGCGGCGGCTGCTTCTCGACGCTCGTTATCTTTCGGCTTATCGACAAGTTGTCGAATAACTGCTGCTGCTTGTTTTTGTTGTTCTAGTTGTTGTTGTTGTTGTTGTTGTTGTTGTTGCTGTTGTTAGCTGCTTAATTTGAATATTGATTTTGTTGTCGCCGTTGCTTTTGTTGCTATTTATTTGCCATATATTTGATTTTATTGCACTTGTCTTCGACCAAAACGGACTCGGCGTCGAGTTTTAGTTTCAAATTTCCACTTTTTGTTGTTGCGGCTGCAGCCTTTTTGATTCAAAGCTCAACAAAAGCGCGTTTCAAGAGCACCGCAAGAAAACAAAAACATAAAAAAATGTATATATATATATATATATGTATGTATTTATATATTAATTAATCACGATTTTTGTTTTTTATTTGCTTTTGCTGGCTTTTGTTTTTTTGTTGATTTCTTTACGCACGGCTCAAGCTCAATGCTGACTCTCTGTCTCTCTCTCTGCCGCGCGCGCTTTGCTCTCTTCAGTGTGTCCGTGTGTGTGATTATTATTTGGGCTATTTTAGCCTTTTTGCCTTCAACAGCTGAGGCCCCAGGCTCTGTGATAGTGGGTTTGAGAGAGCGAGAGAGAGAGATAGCGGGAGCGATGAGATGCTCGAACAAATTTTCAAAAACGCAACTGCCGCCGCCCCCCGCGCCCTTTGTTGTTGTTGTTGGTTTGCTGTCCAAACACACGCATACAAACATATATATTGTTAATATTCTGCGTCGAAGGCCGGTCGGCGCATATTGAAGTTTTATTTATTGTTGCTGCCGCTGCCGCTACCGCTGCTGCTGTTGTTGTCGCGCCAACGAAACCAGAAACTTTTTTAACAGTCACAGACGCCGCTGCTCACACACACACACAGACACACACATGGGCAACTAGGTATATACAAGTGCATGAGTATTGGAGTATATATGCGCTTTGCTGTGTATTATTTTTAAAAATACTCCAGCAACAAAACCAAAACAACAGAAATACACCCGACAAAAAAATTAGCACACACTTTTCAGTTTGATAAAAAAAAAAATGAATAAAAACGCACGAGTTTTTTAAAATGCACGCCAACTGCGCGCGACGTCGGCAAATGCAACAACGAACATTCGAAAAAAAAAACAAGTGTAACTGCAATGCGTGCGCGTAAAGAGGCGCGACGTGCCAACCGCGCAGCAACAAACATTAACTAACTGATAAACAATGTGACCGCTACTGACAAGCACAAAAATACGGCACACACCAAGAGCTAAGAAAACTACCAGGTACACTTAAATACCAGCGTTTTGGTATTTTATGCGCTGTTACATTTTGCAAGGCAGCTAAAAGTATGCTATACAAATATATATGAGCCAGCAAGTGAGTGAACATGTAAAGGCAAACTGCCTAAGCACTTATTTTTACCTTTGGCGCGCTTAAACAATGCTAATTAACTGATAAGCAATAACAATTGATTAAATTAAACATTCGGCTCTAAACTCATTATGCTCACAATGTCAAAATTGATCAAGAAATACGTATTCGCAGAGCGGCTTTGGACAAGCTGCAGAGAGAGCAAAAATATGCGTTGCCTACTTTCAGGGCGCGCGGCAAAGATGCGCGCACAATTTTCAAAAACACGTTAAAAGAGTTAACAAAAATAAAAGATATTGAGTTTTGCTTGTTAAACGGTTTACATGAGTTTTAATAGTGCACATAATTAGTATGTAGTTATTAGAAGATAATCAAATACACATAATATTAATAACATTATTTTTATAAGTAAATAGTTCTTGAACTTGTTTTTGTTGTTGTTACAGTTTTTGCTGCGCATTGGTTCGGTGCAAATTGCATTAATAAATTACAACTACAATAGCAACGCAGGAGCACAACGAATTTAACTATATATATATATATGTATATATAGATATATATATATGTGTGTGTGTGTGTAGATATATATGTATATCTGTGTATAGGTATACGCATATTGTTGTTCAGTCTTTGCTTTTAAACTTAACGGGTTAAAGAGAGAGAAAGAGAGAGAGAAAAAAAAACAAAAAAAAATTGCATACATACGCAAGTATGTATATATGCATATATATGTATATATATATAGATATGATTGACAACTAGACTACGTTTGGATAATGGTCAATTAATTGATTTTTCATATTTCATTTTGTTTCTTTTTTTTAACACATTTCTGCGGAATGTGCTAGGAAATTTCCTTGGCGGGGCGCAGCCCCATGGAACGCTTCAGTATTATCGTTATCTATATAGTTTTCTATATATATCGATATATATATTAATCGATTTTCATTTTCATGCTCTGCCTTTCACATCTTGCTGGCCTCCTCATCCTGGCCGCTCGAGGCGGGCGCTGGTGAAACCGAACCGGAACCGGAAGCTGAACCAGACCCAGACCCAGAGCCGGAACCGGTGCCGGAGCCGGAACCGGTGCCAGACGCTGTGCCCGTTGCGTTCTCCGTTTCGATGGCCGCCTGCAGCTCGACGAATATGTCAATGAGATTGTTGATGCCAATCAAATAGCCATCCTCATGGTTGCCCACCTTCCACGCCGAATAATGATCGATATGCATCTGCGGGGGCAGCGCCACCGTCTTGGCGAAGTCAATTAGCCAAACGCTCGCGTGCGTCTGATCGTGCACAAACAGCAGCGAGCTCCCGATCACCTCGTGCGTCTGGAAGAACTCGGATACGGCGAGGGTGGCGCGAATGGCCCGCAAGCGTTGTATATAGCGTGGCTGTAAAAGCAGCACAAACCAAAGGTCGCATTAAGGAGGAGGTAATCAAAAATCATATACATATCAAAATAAACGGATAAAGGGTATATAGAAGAAGACATCTCTGCAGCGACTAAGCACATAAATACAAGTCGGCTGACTTTATCTGATCATATTCCATCTATATACATACATACATATGTATATAGCTAACTAATTCTATGAACTCTCTGAGTTTTCAAGATATCTAAATGAAACTTAGCATGCATGCGTCCCGCTAATCCAGGCAGTATATATATATATATATGTATATGTATATATCGAAATCGGCCAGATCGAAACGAATATAGGCAGGATCGCTCGTAGATTGAGATTTAGATGAGTCTCTGTCAAGATATGTTTAACAAGCTTGGCATTGAAAAGATTTAGCTTGATTCAAAATATGAGTAAAATCTTAGGAAAATCGGAGTGCTATAGCATATAGCTCTATTCGTGCAATCGGTTGAAAAAGTGAGCATTTGGATAAGTTTTCTGCTTCATTATTTTCAACACTTCTTGACAAAACTCAGCAACTGCGAGCTTCGCTATTCTTCGAACTAAGCAAACTTATGTATAATATATATATACTATATATATACATATATATATATATATATATTATATGGCTGCTATAGGAATAATCGGGCGTGTGTACAAATGCACTTCTAAGCCATCTACAAGTGTATTTAATGTTCGGCTTGACAGTCGTTTTTATTTTTTTTATCTCTTTCTTTTGGATGATCCGACTTACACTGATGGCCAAAAATATTGATTACACTATCTTAACTAATTATAGCCTAGTAGAGGGTATTATAATTTGTTCATGAAATGTGTCAGAAGGAGATATATCCGATCCCATAAAGTATATTTATATATTCTAGATCAGCATCAACAGACGAGTCGTAAAGCCATCACTCTCTGTCCGTCCGTCCTTCTATATGGTTCTATGCGAGCTAGGTTCTTATATGGAAAACTATGTGTTAATCAAGATATCTTGAATATCGAGAAATTCGGCATATATTGGCTTAACTATTCTCCCAACATATAATCTTATTAACATCAGACAACTCTATCATTTAGGAAAACAAAAAATTACTATAACAATTAGTGTACTAATAATTTTAGCCACGAGTGTATATACAGACTTCGGCTAAAAAACGAATCTATGTTAAGTTTGATGGGTATAGCTTTAATGCTGAGACAGTTCACATGGTCAGTTAGATAGATGGTTAGACAGGGAATCTGGAAAAGTTTATACACAATGGAAAGAAAAAACGGACTTATGAAACAGGTTACAAGGATTAACGCACCAGAATATGTGGATGGCCGCTGAGGAACTCGTTGAAGGCCAATTTAATTTGTTCGCGTGACTTGGTCGTTTTGAAATCTTTGGAACTGGTGCCATCGCTTTTCTTAATGCCCTGTTGAGAGAGAGAGAGAGAGAGAGAGAGAGAAATAAAGAATGGGGTTTAGAGTAGCAGCTCAACAGGAGGCAGGAGGCAGGAGGCAGAGCGGAGTCTGCGGCACACACCTCAATGCGAAAGCCCAGCGTTGCGGTGCTGGAGATGGTCTCGCGCCAGACCATGTATCGTGGCTTGGTCACCGCCTTGGCCGCATGCTCCTCGGCATTGGGGGCCTGTGCATCGATTTGTATCATTTTGTCGTACATGTCCTTGCGCAGCTTCGGCTTCTCCTTGGCCTTGGACAGCTCCTCCTCCAGATAGGTGCGCACACCCACTTTGCAGTCCATCACGCATGGTTGCACATAGTCGCTGAGCAGATCCTGCAGCTGCAAATAGACTGAAGGTAACGCAGAGTTTGGATTATGCAAGGTTTCAGACAATTGGTCAATCAATCTATCCGTCAATTTATTAATCAATCAGGCATTAAGTCAATCAATTTATCAATCAGTCGCACAGTCTGTCAGAAAGTTTCGTCTTTGATCAGTCACTCAATCGATCAGTCAGTTAGTGATCAATCAATCAGCCAGAAAGTTAATCAATTTATCAATCAATCACATAGTCAATCAGCCAGTCTGTCAGAAAAATGCATATGTGATCAGTCAATCAATCTCTCAGACAGTTAGTGGAAAATCAATCAGTCGGTAAGTCAATCTATTTATCAATCAGTCGCAGAGTCAATCAGCCAGTCTGTCAGACAGTTGCGTATTTGATCAGTCATTCAACCGATTAGTCAGTGGTCAATCAAACAGCCAGTCAATCGATCAGTCATTTAGTGGACAATCCATCAATCAGAAAGTCAATCAATGCATTCATCAGTAGCTTAATCAATCTAGCTAGACAGTCAGTCAATCTATAAAACAGTTACACATTTGACCAGTCAGTCAATCAATAAGTCAGTCAGTGTGTGAGTCAGCCGATAAGTCAGTTATCCAATCGGTCAGCTAGTAAATCTGTCAGTCAACCATTCATTCAGTATGACAATTAATATTTCTAATAATCATTCGGTCTGCTGGCTGGTAACCTATTCAATTAGTCGGCCATCAAGTCAGTTAATGAGCCAGACAGTAAGTTGGCCATTTTATTCGGACAATCAGCACAAAAAGGCAATCAATCAAAATAATGATTAGGCCAGTCAGTCAGTCTGTTAATCAGTTTTTCAGGCATACAATAACTCAGTCAGCCACACAATCAATCGGTCAGTTAATGAGTCAGCCAGTCATCAAGTCATTCAGTCAACCGGTCAGTTAGAAAATGTATCAGTCAATCAATCATTCGCTCAGTGTAATCTCAATCATGTGGTAATTCAGCACAAATATTCAAACAATCATGCAGAGTAATTATTCTAGACCCTTGGCCAGACATTACATCAGCCAGTCAGTCAATCGGTCAGTCAGTCAATCATATATAGATATTTATTATAGGACTCACGTTCGCCATCCTCGCTGGTCACCTGACCTTTGTAGACGGGCACATAGGGCCGCAGCACATCCTGCATGAGCACCTGAAAGCACTCCTCCTCCTTGGGGCAGAGCTTCTTGAGGACGGTGCCCGGCTCGGGACCGGCCTTGAAGTTGCCCTGGTGACCGGCTAGCTGCACCCACGGATAGCGCTGCTTCTTGTATGTCTGAAAGAAGGGCGTCCATTGCACAATGTTTCGTATTTTGCGCCAGCCGGAGCTCTGACGAAGATAAAAGCGAGATAAAACGCTATTAAATATAGTTTTTTTTTATGATTTTTCAATATTTCAAATGCTTGAATGCCATTTTTTTATAGACGTGGCGCCATCTGGCGGCCGTTGTAATTGTTCGTTAGATGGCGACACTTAAATAAAACGTTTCATTGAAAACTTGGTTTGCGATATTCCCAACAGCTGCGCCCCGCGACGCAGTCATGGACGCACGCCAACTCTCCGGTCGGTGCCCATTACGAGTACAAGACGATAAAAGTTGATAGCTTGAAATGGGACGAGTTTCGGATGTACAGGCGGGGCGAATGACGTCAGTGATTGAGTAACTACTGGCTAAGCGTTGGAAAAGCGGGCTGGGTAAGCCGCAGTTAAGGCCGGATAAGGTCGGATAAATCTTGAATAACGCCAGAGGGCCGCCAATTAGTTCTTGAGGCGCGCCTTATGAGTCAGCAACTGTGAGGGCCCAAAGGGGCGTTGTAAAGTTGCGGATAACGCCGGATAATACCGAACAGAACTGAAAGTATATCCAATGGCGTATTTGTTTAAAAAACAACTGAGTAAGCACCACATAAGCGCTTAATAGTTCAGGATAAGCACCGTATGTATGCCGGATAGCGGCAGGTAGTGAAGATCTTAAAGTACAGCCAATGACGTCAATGCTTAAACAGCAGCGCTCTTAACAGCGCTTAACAGTGACGTCTAAGCATTGCATAACTGCCGTAAAATGTCGGCTAGCGCCGGATAAGCTTGAGAGCGTAGCCAATATTAATAATGTACTACCGCTTTTTAACCGGTTTTAGCCAGAAAATATCACGGTCTAAGGGATGAAAATATGGGATACAGTCGGTTAAATGTAGCCGGATAACCACAATGGACTTGAAGACGGGACTACTGGTGATGTTTTTACATGAGTAACAGTAATTTGAATGTCGGATACCTCCGGATAATATCGGATAATGCCGGATAAGACCGGATAACGCCAAATAAAGCCGATAGATCATCGCTCAGCAACACGTCAGTAGGTCAGCCAACGTCGTCTTACCTTCTTCGTGCCGCTTGCTGTGGACGCGCCCGCGGTGCCCGCGCCCGTTCCCGTTGTGGTTGAGGCCGCCGACGTGGACACATCAGAGTCCCACTCGGAGCTCAGATCATCGCTGCTGGCATAGCCATAATCGCGCGGCATGGGCACCTCCAGCAGCGACTTGGAGTACTGTATGTAGCCGGGACAGAGGCTCTGGCCCAGCGGCGAGTGGCTGCGACGCGGCGGAGTCGACATCATCATCAGCGGCAGCGAATGCTGTTGCGACAATTTGCGTCCGGCCGAGAGGCTGACATGCTCGCCCGGATTGGCCGTAATGCTAATGGTGGGCATCGATAGTTTCTTTTCGGCGCGCTGCTTGATGCCATGCGCCTGGGCAAAGGCCAGGCTGCATTTGCGCGTCTGCATATTGTTGCCGGATAGCTTGCGACGAAAGATTTTCTTGGTGGCGCCGCCGCTGCTGCTGCCGCCGCCGCCCCCAGCGCCGGTTCCGGCGGCAGTTGTGGCATTGCAATTGGCTTCCTGACCGGGCGCTTCGGCCTCGCTGCCGCCATCCTCGCTGTCGGCGCTGGTCTTAGCGGGCGACTTGTTGCTGGCACCGCGACCCGCATCGCTATCGACGCCATCGTCGTCATCCACATCGGCATCGGCATTGGGATCGTCCTCGTCATCGAAGCGCAGCTTGGCAATGTCCTCGGGCAGGACGTCGGGAAAGTGCAGCAGCTTGACGGTAACCTTTTTGCCCGCCTCATTATAATAGACCTCCTTGGCGCTCATTCTGTCAAAGTCCTCGTAGATGCGCACCTGCGGCGATGGCGGCGGCGTTGGCGGCGTTGGTGGCGTTGGCGGCGTCGATGTTGGCGGCGTCGATGTTGGCGTCGTTGTCGTTGCTACTTGTCCGTTAACGGTACTTGCTACGGCGGCTGTTGCGGGCGGTCGTGCGAGTGCGCACACAGACATTTTACAGGACATGTGAGGGGCGTCCACGCGACTTCCACTTGCGCATTAGACGCACTGCATCCACTAGGCACAATGAGCTGCACAGCGAGAACCAAAAACCGAGAACCATCAGTGGCTGTGCCAACTGTCACCTGTTGCTGTTGTTGCTGTTGCTGTTGTTGTTGCTGTTGCCTTTGGCTGTGATTGATTTCTGCGCATTTGCGAACCTGTTCGCGCCTTAGCCAACCACCATTGACCCACCGAGCGACCCGCCGACACCAAAACGAATGCCTATGCGGCTCTGCGAGCACGCTGACTATGTGAATACCCTACAATTAGCAGAGGGCCAGAAACAGAAACCCAAGCCTAAAAGAAGAACAGCTGAACCTTTAAACAAATCGAAGCAAGAAATATGTACTAAAGGAGTATATAGACTTTGTAACAGGCAGATATAGATATATAAGGTACATTGACTTTGTATAAATCTATGTAGCAGGCAGATATCCAATAGATATATGTAGATAGATACATATATATGTCTGCCTGTCTGTATGCACGCGACAATCTCAGCTGCCTTTGAAGGCTAGGGACTTGAAAAGTGGAACGGAAGGAAGGAAGTGGAAAAGAATCCAGTTAAGAGAACCCTTTTCAAGATATCGATAACAATCTTTATCGATATACACTTTTTTGAGCATATCTCGAAGGTTTCATAGAAGCTAAGCTCAACAAATTCGATATGTAGTTTCTCACAGATCAAGAATATATGTTCACAGCCCGGCGATTAATCGACGAAGCGAATCACTTAAATACCTCCCCTTCATGGTAAATATACCTCTATATATGTATTTAATCCAACCCCTTCCCATTTCCCATCCAAAAACCCTTTTTAGTTGCCTTTAATTTCATGAAGATCGGACAATAAGCACCGAAGCTCTTCAAGAATGCATTTCTTATAGAGCTAAGGGAAGAAGCAGCACAGCTGGCGGGCGTCCGTGTGTATGTTTTTAAGCATAGAAAGCAGCTATAATTTTGAGGGTATCTACAAGTCGAGCATTATTAATGCCAGCCATGAAAAATCTCTTCCTTAAGGCCAACATTTGGCTTGGTTTTGATGTTTGGTTTCTAATTTTGGTGTGTAGATTGCACTTAAATAATAATCTTTTGATGACTTAAAGTGCAGCCCAAATTAGTCATTTTTTCAGATGCCTAAGAGTTATCCAACTGAGAGTTATTTAGTGTTAAGGTTTTGTGGAGCAAGATGAAGTCAAAGACAAAGCAGACTGCGAATTCGGGGGATGAGACGAATTAGTGAAAATTTGGATGCCTAGACCACAAAAAAACCGAAAGAGCCCCAAGTTCGACTGTCTATAATAGCAGATGCAATAAGCGCATTGGCAATTCGGTGTGGCTCAACTTAAATTGTAGCTGCGACAAACTTGTGCTTGTTTTGGGTTGTTGTCGGCGTGTCGCAGTCGCTGTCGCTGTCGCTGTTGCATTGGCGCACACATCAATCAAAATTGATTAAATTTAATACAGATGTATGCGAGAGTAACAACAACAACAACGGCAACAAGAACAGCATCTAAGTAGGCATTGCAGGAGCGTGCTGGCATCTCGGCCGCTTCGCATAACCATCTGCGGTTCGGCTTGCAAAACCGCCAAAACCGCCTTAGGTAATTGCGTTTGTGTGTGTGTGTGTGTGTGTGTGTGTGTGTGTGCGAGCGAGTGTGTGGACTCTTTAACCACAAGCACAACAAAATTGGAATACGTAACATCAACCAAAATCGGAACTAAACGGCCCAAGCAGAGCCGGGGGCAAGGCAAACCCGAACAACAATCGCATTATGATAATTATGGAAATGGTAATGCCAACAACAACAACAACAACAACAACAACAATGGTAACAATAGAGTATCAGGAATGGAAACCTAGCTATCCAGTTACACACACACACACGCACACTCAACTCTGAAAGCCAACTACAGTGTTCGCTCGGAAAGTAGAACACTTCCATTCCACAAATAAGTCAGACTTTTGCATAAAAAAAAAAACGACGTTCTGAAAGTACACTCAAAAAAAATGTGCTCTCCAGACTTTAGCAATAAGATGAAAATAATTCTTAATTAATTAAAAAAGCAAAGGAAATTTTCTAAGAATTTATACTTTTTAGGAAAAAAGAAAGAATATTTTTCTTAAGAATATTATCCTAGCTATATTAACCCAGAAGAATATAATCCTAGAAGAATATAATCCCAGAAGAATATAATCCCAGTAGAATATTAACCTAGAAGAATACTAACCTAGAAGGATAAATAACAGAATACTTTTCTTAATTTCAAATATTTACTCCTAGAAGAAAATTATCCTAGAAAAAAATAATATATATTTTGCTTGATCTAAAAAAAGTACTTCCATTATAATATCCTCTATCCTTATGCTAGAATAATATTATCTAAGAAGAATATTATCCCAGAATAATATTATCCAAGTAAACTATTATCCAAGGAGGATATTCATCTAGTAGAATATTATCCTAGAAGAATAAAAAAAATAGGATATTTATCTTGATTTCAAAATAATCACTTCTACAAGAATATTATCCTTAATAAATATTACATTAGAAGTAAATTTTCTGAAATCAAGAAAAATCTGAAATAAATACTTCTTATTTATATTCTTCTATTATTTTCTGAATAACGAAAAAAATATTTTTGTTTTTGATGATTTCTTAAACATGGAAAACGAAACGAACAATTTTCTGAAATTAGGAAAAATATTCTAATTTCTTTCCTTTCATTTTCTTTGACAATTTACTTCAAATTAGAAAACGATTTTTTTTTATTGTATTATACTTTCAGAGCGCATGTGTTTTTCGCACAATCAAACTAAACAAATTTTGTTCCGTGCATTTTTTTTATACACGAATCAAATTTATGTAAATTTCTTCTTCAGAGAATTTACCGCCGCATCTAGCTGAAGTTCGCTTAGACCAACAAGAAGAACGATAATAATTTTCATACAAAAATTGGCATTTTAGGTCGATCTTTTCTTATGGTTACATCCAATTTCGCTATATTTGCTGGCTGCCGATAAAATCCATATCTAGCTGGAATTTGTATAGAGATAGCTTTCGGATCGAGTGAGTTCGCTTAGTTGGGTAAATAGATGGATTGTAGGGAACTGATCAAAACGACTCGGCCATTGATACTGATCAAGTATTTGATACTTAATAGCTTAAGAAATATCTTCTATACCGTTTTTTTTCTCTCGATAATTTAGAAATTGCGTTTTTAGGTCGATCTGTTCTTATGGCAACTATAAGATATAGTCTTCTAGTTACGGCTGATCTTGATATATGCGCTGGCTGAAGCAAAACTACATATCTAGCTCAAATTTCATAGAGATAGCTTTTAAATCTAGAGAGTTCGCATAGTTGGGTAAATAGTTGGATAGTTAGGAACTGACTGATCTAACAGAATCGGATGCGTCTACTGATCAAATGTTTACTTAATAGTTTCATAAATGTCTTCTGCACATTTCGAAAAATAAGAAATTGCGTTTCCAGAAAATTGCCCGTTTCTATTATTGGAACAATTGTATTCAGTGTAAGTTTTAATTGCCGAGCGATCACTGTACGCTCTCTCTCTCCCTCTCTCCCTCTCTCCCTCTGCGTGTAATTCTCTGCCATTCTCTGTCTCTGTCTGACTGCTGTGCTCTTCGCTCTGAAGCATTTGACGTCATTTGCAAAAGTTGTACGCTGCGATAACGAACAACAACAACAATTGGAAACCTTGGAACGTCGCCGTCGTTTGAGGCACCTTTTGTGTGTGCGATGTGTGTGTGTGTGTGTGTGTGTGTGCCCGCATTATAGGCCACAATATGGCGACTATAAGTAGGCCGATCGATATAGAAGCGGCGAGATATACCGGAACAAACGAACTGCAGCTGCAGTCCAGAAGGAGAGAGAGGGACAGACGAAGGCAGACAGGGCGCAGCTGGACATGTGCATAAACATCCGTATAAACATGCACTTCGTATACACACACACACACGCACACACATATATATATATATATATACATATAGTACTTGAATATATACTAGAAATATCGCGGTCAATCGGAACTGAACCGTGTGCAAAGCGCACTGATAAAGGGACCCAAGCTAAACTGTCATATTTAGAGAGTATCTCAATTAATGCTCGATTTTGACTCGATGTACCCCCAGATAATCTCAAATGCATCATCTAGACTTTAGCCCGTTGACTCTAGGGTATATCAAATGCGTTATTTACAAATGCTAAATCTTCTATAAACACTTCTAGAATATCCCAAATACAGCGATTATTTTGGCTGCCTCCGTAGCCCCCTCACACATTCTAGATCTTTTGTATATTTCAATTCCTGAAGATTTTCCAAATTTCCTTTGAATTTTCTTGAATTTTATTTAACCTAATGTATGTATTATACATATATATATTCTTCTTTTTTTGATCAACTCTTATAGTCGAGTTCGTAAAGCCGTCTTCTGTCTATTCAAATATCTAGCTGACTATGCGAACTGTCTCATTTCTGAAGCTATCTTGATGGAACTTTACAGATATAAGGTTTCCATACAGATAATATTTCTAAGTCGGCGGGAATCGGGACACTATATCCAATATCACTATATCATATATTCGTTGGGTTTCTTAAGATATACCCAGTTCTCTTTGTTTCCTTGTTGTCTGTGACTATCCCCGAATAGTTTAATCTTCGAGAATCGAGGGAGTAGAATCCATTAGGTCGGTCTCACTCTCCCTGTCCTCCTCCCTCTATCTCTCGCTCTTCCTGTTTCTCTCTCCCTCCATCTCTCTCTCTCCCTCTCCCTCTATCTTTCACTCTTTTTCTCTATCTCTCCCCAGATCTCTATCTCCCCCCAGCTCTCTCCCTCCCTCTTTCTCGGTCTGTCCCTATCTCTCACTCTCTTTCAGTCTCACTTGTCTCTCTCTCCGTCTATCTCGCTCTCTCTCTCTCTCTCTCTCTTTCTCTATCTCCCCCCGCCTCTCTCTGTCTCCTTATCGGTCTCTCACTAGCTCTCTTTCTCTCTTTCAGTTTCTCTTGTCCCTCTCCCTCTCTCTCTTTCTTCAGTCTTGTCTTTCGGTCAATTTGCTTTGCAAAGTAAGCCGTCTCCTGCTATTTCAGATACTTTCTTTCATGTCACTTTCACTTGTATCGTTATTTAACTGTTTATTCTAGATATTATTGTAGATTTCAGGCAACACATCTGTTTGTAAGCCCCATTGTATACCTCGGTATTTTATGTATTCACAAAATCGTGCCCGTTCTTTTAATCCTCTTTGTCAGCTCGGGTCCCTTTCTCTCATTTCTTTTTGTTGCTTATATTCACTTGTTGCCTTTGGTTTTCTTCCTTCTTGCTCTTGCTCTCTTCTACTCACATTTTACCTATTGTGGCCTTCTCTTTATAAGCACAATTGCCTCTTCCACGGTTCCTTAAATATTCAAAATTAATTTTTTTTATTATATATTATATTTGCAAATTTCTTGTGCTACAATCTTCTTTGCCTCTTAGCTCTATCCTTCATACTCTCTTTGACCAAAACTAATCCCTCTCTTTCACCTCTCTCTCTCTCTCTCTATCTCTCCCCTCTTCTTGCCCTCTCTTCCGAATGCACATTTTCATTCCTTCACTTATCCCTGTTGCTCTCTCGCTCTGCTGTCTTCTTACACTTTCTCTCTCCTTTCTCTCCATGTCCTTAACTTTATCATAACAATTTCTGTGTTCGTCTATTCATATCTCCCTTTCTATAGCCATAACTAACATCTGATCTCTTTAACCATTCCACTCTCTCCAGCTCTTTTTCTCTATTTTCTTCCCATCTTCCTCTATCTATCTCGTTTTATATATATTTTCCTATTTCTCTTTCTTCAGCTTTTTCGCTATCCGCTACCTTTCCGCTTCTCCACATGTTTGGTTTCGTTTCACCCCATTCGATCCTTAGCTTATCCTGATCTTTTGTCATTTCGTTCTGTTGCTTCTCTCTATAATCCTTCTTCCTCTCTCGCTCTCTCCCTTTCTCTCCCTCTCTCCTTGCCTATCTTGCCGTCTGTTTTGACTGCGCTTCAAATAGGTACTTTGCTATTCGTTATCTTATAAAAACCGTTTCGCACATGCCGTCGTCGACGGCCCGATCTATATCTAGATAATCGATATATATGTATATACATGTGTAGATATCTATAGATATTATTGTTGGGGCAATGTATACAAATGTATCTAAAGATACAAAACCGTATATAGCTGGGTGTGGGGATACGTAACGCCAGCTCTTACGTTCCCACCCAAGTCCCCGTACAACCCAGACTCCTCTGCCCCTCCTCAATCCTCCTCTAATGCTCCGCCGGACTGCGCTTAATGTGCGGCATTCACCCCGCATAACAATGAAAAAAAACAACGTTTTTTTTTTGCTTCATGTAGATGTGTTTGTGTGTGTTTGTTTTTTTTTTTGTTTCTTAACTGCCGAAAGCTTAAAATTAATAAAGTAAACACTTTTTTCTATTTCAGTTGCGTCGGGCGGTCGCCATTGACGCACAAAATGCGATAGAATTAGGCGCTCGGGGGGTGTGTGTGTGTGTGTGTGTGTGTGTGGAGAGGGAGAGAGAGCAGAGGAGGGGGGGGGGGGGGTACATTGATCGTCATTGAGGGCGTTTAAGGCCGGGTGGCTGAGCGTGTGGGTGGGTGGGTATGGGCGCTGCTGGAGAGGTACCAGCGGATGTGTATTGAACGATTGATGCCAATTATGGCGAAGGCGAAGTGGTGGGGGAATGCAGGGGTGGATGGTAAAATGGACTTGGACTGCCATTTGTGGGACTCGGGCGCTAAATGAGCTTCAATTGCCAAAATTGATGGCAAACCAAAATTGTTTAATAAAACATGCGACGCGTCTTTTATTATTATATAATTCCCAATTGGTGCGCGCGCGTTGCCGAGTCAAGCAACTCAGCTGACCGCCCCCCCCCCCCCCCCCCCCCCCCACACACACACACACTCTTACTTATGCGTTGGCAAAGTGCGTAGCATTCTCCATTGACGTCGGCGTTGAAATGTTTACATAAACTTGAATTAATTTCATTGCAGAGCAGATCAATCCTCCCCCCCCCCCCCCAACCCCCTCCATACCATCCCTACCTCGCTTCATCACTTCACCACACACGCAGCAGCACAACGTAACACGCGCCCACTCTGCGCCGCGTCGGCGTGCGACGCGTCAGCGCGTGCTTCAATTAACACTTTTTACAGCAAACCAGAAGTAGTAGAAGAAGAAGAAGAAGAAGAAGCAGCAGCAGCAGCAACAACAACTGCGCAGCTTGCAACGTTCGGCATTTCCAGCGCTTCCAGCAGAAAAATTGTCAACGTGAGAGCTTTCATGTTAAACAAGCAGCAACAAGAAATATACATGTATTTATATATATGTATATATATATGTAAATGTATATATATGTATGTATATATAAAACAACAGCACTTAACATACACAAGTGCATAAAGACACACACTCACACAGCAAAAAACAACAATAAAATAAGAAGACAAAATGAAAACACACAAAATCGCGAACCGAGGCGAAATTTAATTAATTTTTTTTTTCAGTTGGAATTTTTGTCCGTTTTTTTCTGTTTTTTTTTTTTTTTGTATTTTGAAACAACAGACAAGCAGTCAAAACAGCTCTGCTTAATGTTATTGTTGTTAAAGTTGTTCTTGTTTCGTTTGCTTGGCTTAAATTCGTTTGTTTGTTTGTTTGCGGTTGTTTTTGTTGTAGTTACTGTTTCTGTTTGCGTTGCTGCAGCTGCTGGCGCTCGACGCGACGCGTGCCAGACATTGGCTTGAAAAACGCAAACGCAAACGCGCAACAGCGACGGCGACGGCGACGGGAAAATTCGTTTGACAGCGGCAGCAGCACAGCAGTAGCGTGTAGCAGTCGCAGTCGCAGTTGCCGTAACAGTGACAATAACAGTAGCCGTTTGCTGGTAGCAAAAGCAGAGACAGAGCCCAGCCGCACGCGATCGCTGCAAAAGCTCAACTGGTCGGGGGACACAGGCATACACAGTCAGAGCCGCTGCCGCTGACGCTGCCGCGATGAGCAGCAGACAGCTAGCAGCAGTGAGCGGCAGCGACGTTGCGTCGCAGTCGCAGCATTGAAGTCCTAACCCCAATGGGCGCGCGATTGATAACAGCAAATGCCAATGCAGAGAGAGAGAGCATGTAAGAGAGAGAGGACAGTGGGAGTGGGAGTGACGTTCAGTGGAACTTGGAAGGCCAAGCGCCCAGACACAAACAATGGAAATTGATAGTGGAAATGGCAATTGTGTAGCTTTCATTAGGCTGTGCGCGCCGGGCAAAGCTCATTATTAGCTGCTCTGCGCGCTCTGCGTCTGTACGCGTGTCTGTTGCGACGTATGTATGTAGTTCACTGAGAGCGCCATAGTGTGCGTGTGTGTGTGCGCGCGCGTCGCAGCACGCAAAAGGATCAGAGCTAAATTTGAGCGAAAAGATGACGCCAAAGCGGCCTTTTGAAGCGCAGCTTCGAGCGTGAGTCGCTTGTTACCAGCTTCTTGTGGAATAATACAAAGTTTCGAATTCGATTTTTTTCTCTCGTTGACAGATCGTGGAATCTGTTAATTTATACATTTTTCAATTATTTTTTAGTTGTTTGAGTACGCTGCGGGCTTGAAGAGGTTTGCAATTTGCGCTCGAATCCCAATTTCCTTTTCAAGCAGCAAATACAACAATTTAATAGATGTGCTAAATTATGTTTAAAATTGCAAGATTTCTGCGAGAAAATGTGCTAATTTGTTTGGGGGCCAATTTAAATACAAATTTTAATATATGTATGTATGTATGTAAAACAAAGCCTAAGAGAAGTATATTATTATATGCCTAATGCAAATTTATAATAAATATTTGGATAATTCTTATTTATGAAAATCGTAATTTCAAAACGTGCAGTCGCTTTCTCCATTCATTAAATTCCAAACTTGTGCCTCGCTCTCTCCTCCCTCTCAATCTCTCTCTCTCACACACACTTTTTCTTAAGCCGCTAACTTCTAAATCTTGTTGTTCTCTTTGTTGCTCCTTCTACAGCTTTCCAGATTTTAATATTTTTCTCAATGAACTTTCCCCTGCTTCCCGTCGCCGAGTCTTTAACGGTTTTGATTGCTACACGCTTGAGCTGCTGCTGCGGCAGCAGCACACTCTCTCTCTCTCGAGCGCGCGCGCAGGTAAGGTAAGGCCAAGCGCGTCAGCGTCGGGGCGTACGTCGCATCATAAAGCCTGTGACGTCAATGGCAACGACTACGCTGGCAGCGCGAACAGCAGCTTTCGGACCGGTCCAACAGTCCAATAATTCAATGCGACAATGCGGCCACAACGACCACAACGACCACAACGTAGACGGCGTCGGCTGAAGCTGAGTGCAAAGCCGACTTGGCCAAAGCTGCGGATGTCTCTGCTGCCGCTGCTGCTGCTAGTTAGCGCAAGCAGCGCGAAGCTTTCGAATTGATCAATTTAGCCGAGTTGCAAACCAGTCGCGAGCTTTTGCTCGCTCCGACTAAACTAATTAACGCCACATGCCAGCCACAAGGCGAGCGCAAAAGCTTTTGACCCCCCACCCCTCGCAAAACTACACGACCCACCTACCTTCTTCTTGGCCGCCTCGGCCGCGCTGATCACGTACAGATCAACAATGCCCAGCAGGCAGTCGTCGCAGCGGCACACATCCTCGCCAAATGCCAGGGAGCCCAGGCTGCTCGTCGAGTCCAGCGAATCGGTGCGACGCAGGCGGCTCACAATGGAGGCGGCGCCGCTGCCAGCAGCGGCAGCGGCAGCGCCAGGCACTGTGGCGCCGGCACCGGCGCCGGCAACCGAGCCGGAGCCTGAACCTGAGCCGGAACCGGAACCGGAACCAGCGCCACCGGCTGCCGCGGCTGCTTCGATTTTGCGCGCCAACAGCTGCTCCATGAGCGTGCGCGGACGCGAGGAGGATGGAAACAGGGCCATGCTTCTGGCCGTGCTCACACAAATGCGTTATACGATAATCTGGCCACACTGCGCCTGGGCCGCTGCGGCAAGTTCTTTGCTTAAGTCTTTTGTTTTGCTCAGTATTAACTTTTGACCGGAATTCGCTTTAACTACGACCAAAGTGCAACATACCTGTAACGAGAGCGAGAGAAAGAGAGAGAGAGAGAATTAGAATGAGAGCATGTCAATTTTATTAAACTCTATTTGAATACCCTATTCACAGAGTGAAGACGAGTATATTAATTAGGCCAAATGTACTCTTTGCTGTACGTCCGTCCGTCTTGTGTTAGTACAGTCCGCCCTCGCTAAGCGATCTAATTCGTTTGATTTACTTTGATATTGTCGTCTATAAATTCCGCTTCAGACAAAATGTTTAATCGTTCACATAAATTTTGCAATAGTATGACCATGCCCATGATCATGTCCCGCCCATACAAATGCCAATATTCAATTTTTTCTTATATGAAACAGGCAGGAGAAGACATATCCGACCCTTATTTACTCTATATATTTATACTGCCTGGCCTGAATGACTGACGGACTTATAATTAACGCATAGCTCAGACTTTAAGAGCTAGGTAATTCTTTCTATAGGTACCTCTTGTTAACACTAAAACGGGATTTTGGGAAATTCCCCCTAAAGACATGTTTCACACTTTTCGCAAAATCCACGCCTCTTGGGTGAAAAGCGTGGTTTTAAGTTTCGTACGATCGGCTTTAAGTTTCTCACCAAGCGTACATTTTTTACTGGCGGGAAATGGGGGAAAACTTAATGTCCAATATCGAAAGCAAAAAGCTTGCAACTCTCTTGTTTACCATGAGATCGGCTTGGCTTCACACATTTCGCAAAATCCACCGCTCTTGGCTTACGCTTACGGCTACAAGTTTCTAACCAAGCGTAAAATTTCCGCCGGCGGGAAATGGGTGGAAACTTGATATTTGTAATAAAAAGATCGGTCAAGACCTTGGAATATCAGCTATTATATCTTCTGGCCAGATGTCTGCAAGGGTATTTAAAGTTCGGCGTGCCTTTCTTGCTTGTAATCTAAGTGGAGTTCTTGTAGCTTCGCTTGCTGCTCTTTGGGTATTTAGCCAATCTGATTATTCATTTCATTTTGGATGCCTTCCACATTTGGCTTCCTCTAGCTGGTGCTGGCTTTTATCGCAGTCTGTTGCTGCTGCCGCTAACTGATGTGCCACAATTTGTTGTCTGTCGCTGCTTATCGCCAATATGGAAGGGGCGGTGTGGCGCGCTGGGCGTGGCGTGTTAATCTAGCTCAGGTGTATATATGGATAGATTGGATGTGTGGCATTCGCATAATCGCAGCTGATAAAAATTTCTTGTTAATTAACATGAAAGTGCAATGCGAAGTCCGGAGTCCGGAGTCCGCTGACCGACTGTGGCAAGTTGGCTGGCTGTGGCACGTATCCAGTTGCAAGTTTGCCGTTGGCACGGCCAAAAACTCGTCCATAGCCAAACCGAAACTGCCCCCCACCCCCCCCCCCCTTTCCTTTTCCAGGCTAGCCACATTTTGCTTTGCTGGCAGTTGGCATCGTTTGCAGTCGTCGTCATATTGCCGCATTTATGCGCACATAAAAGTCAAATAATAGATCCAATAGATACTTTGCCACAACTCGTTGCAAGGCAGTTGTTGTTGTTGTTGCTGTTGTTGCTGTTGTTGTTGTTGTTGTTGTTGTTGTTGTTGTTGCTGGTGTTGCTGTTAGTCGAATGATTTATAAGCAGTTGCAGCTATACCCTGACCACAGCCACAAGATGAGCCACACAAATTCAACGTGCCAAAAGGCGTAACTTATATTATATACATACATTTACTATATATATATATATATCTATATGTATACATATACCTCTGGGTATTGCCTAATCCTGCCCGGGCCAAAGTTTTTCTTTCCTTCGAATGGTTAAGCCCCGTATCAAATGAATTTTCATAAGGATCCTTGGAAATAAGTTTGTATCCGAAACTTTACACACCAAATCTTTGTGCCCCATTTCCGCCATGTTGCCGTGAATTTGCCGAAAAGTGTGAAACATGTCTCTAAAGCATTTTCACAAAGATCTTTGCAAAATAAGCTTAAGGCGCATCGCTTGCCAGACAAAAACGTTTTCTTATATCGTTTTCCGTGAATTTTCCACACTTTCGGGTGGAAAATACTAATTCGCTGAAACACACAATCATTAAGTTTTGACTATTAAACCGAACAGACGAAACTAAAGACTTTGGCCAAGAATTTTTTAACCTTAATTTAGAATTAAATTCTCCAAATCTTTCAGACCCATTTCCACCAAGCTGCCGTGAATTTGCCAAAAAGTGTGAAACCCGTCACAAATTCATTTTCACAAAGTTCTTTGAAGATTAGCTTAAGACCAATTGATTGGCAGACAGAAAAGTTATCTAAGCTACCGATCGTTTTCCGTGCATTTTTCACACTTGCCGGTGGAATTTGTCAAAAGCCCGTCTGATCGGGCACCTTAACCACAAAGTGCATTGATCATCAGTCAGCCAGTTAGTCAATCAATCAATCAAACAGTTTAATCTGTATATCTGATATATCTGTAGATAACTGGCCATATTTAACGCTGGATATTTCTGAGGAGTTGAGCGGATCAAATAGAAATTGATGAGCACTATTGTATCAAGTTTTGATGCACTGATCAATGAACTATTAATATTGGATCGTATCTTGAATAAAACTCTTAATCTCTGAACTTCATTTTCTTAACTTTATTTGAACTAATAACTGAACCAGAGATCACTTTTATATTGCAGCTCTGTTTGGGAAGCCAGATATTGTTGATTCACAGCTCGATCTTTGTGTTATTTTGTACAGTGATTGTGTTTTTTTGATTAAATTGATCTATTTAACTAAACTGAGTTTCGAACTTAATATATGTGAGTTTTTCAATTGAAGATCAAGATAATCAGCTGTAAATCAATGAATGATCATTGCGAGCTTAAAATATTAGAGTAATCGATTGCAGAGCCTGCTTTCAATGGCCAAATAAATCGTATGTTATCTAGTTAAGTGTTAAGATTATAAATCATTTCGATCTGATCGCATCTTGCTGATCGAAAATGTATAATACCTTAAATTGTGGATCGCAACAGCATTGATCGTCAATTGATCTAGCTGACAAATTCATAATTCTTTTATTTAGCACATCGATCAGTTTATTTTGTACATTTGTGCCGTGATCGCGTGCAACGCTGCAATTCTTTAGCTGAATAAGAAGCTTGTGGTTATATTTTCAAATAATCGGATTACGAAATTAATATCGGAGGATCTCGCTGATCGAAAACTGCAATTGATCTAGTTAACATAAATTATACGCAGAGCATGCAGATCACTTCGCTTAGCTGTTCACTTGATTATTGAATGGGAATTGATTGCTATGAAATTTTAGTTTCCCATTTAAGATCAGTTGCATTATGTTGAAGCTAGCTGAAAAATTCTACAAGCTTTGCTTAACTTTTAAAAGCAATTGCTGGCCATGAAGATTTTCTTTTATATTAAGATCAGCTGCAAATAAAAATCTACAGCTAATGATCAGCTGATCGTGTAGATAAGTTCAATACGCTGCTCAATTATTTACTTGCTAAGAATACTTTAAAAATATATAAATAAATCAGTTGGTTTAGGTTTAAGCCGTGTGTTGAACAAGGGATCAATATTAAAATCTGCAGCTGATCAAGCGTTTCGTTAGATTACTTGCATATTATGATCAGTTTTTTTTTTAAAGCCAACTGATCGTGTAGATTCGCTCTTCATTTGCTTTGAAGCTTTATGTTGGCTCTTAAGATCAGTTGCAGTATGTCGAAGCCAAATGACGATCAGCTGATCGTGAAGATCCGATCTAATATTTCTTCATTCGATCGTTAAGTAGGAAATATTTGCTATGAGTTTTTTTTTGTTAAGCTTTAGATAAGTTGCGTTATGTAGAAGCAAACTGACGATCAACTGATCGTGAAGATCTGGTCTAAAACTTCTTCAATTGATCATCATTTGGTTGATTTTGAATTCTTTGATCGTGGAGGGTTGCAGCAAGGCTTTAGCAATATGCCATGTTGAGGGTAACTAAACGTCGACGTTGCACATAAATTGTCTGTGGCTGATCATGGCTGTTGTTGTTGTTGTTGTTGTTGTTGTTGTTGCTTAAGCCAACTGTCTTGTACTTTTATGGTCGCTCGTCTTATCAATAATTTATGTCAGATTATACCGTTATGTCACAATAAATTAAAGTTGGCAACTTATTTTCCCGGCTCTGGCGATTTTTCGTTTTATTTTATTTATGACAATTTTTGTTTTTATGTTACTCTTGATGATTTTTGTTATTTTTTTATTTTATGGCCAAATCTGTCAGTTTAGTGGCGCATTTGGAAAATGGGGAAAATTGAACGGCTTAACCAGGCCCCACAACTTGGCCGGGGCCCAGCGGCCGGAGTCGGGCGCATGGCGTGCGGCGGCAAATTTCACTGTCACGCCTCGTTTTCAATTAACTTGTTGGCGGCCGCTGGCCGAGGCCGATAAATCAAATGTGCCGCCGCAACTCTACTGCAACTTGGCTGCAACTCAGCTGCAGGCTCTGTGGCCAGTGGCCACTGCAGTTTTTGATTTATGAAGATCGCTTCATTTGGCGTCGGCAGCTGCGGCTGCTGCTGCTGCTGGAGATGCTGCTGCTGGAGATGCTGCACGCAGCCATGTCAAAGTTTATCGCCGTCCTGTGATGATTCATGTGGCAGTGCCCATGTGGCAAGAGTCTACCAAGCATCTCAACCTGCAACTGCAACTGCAGCTGCCTGTTGCCTGCTGCCTGTTGCCTGTTGGCCATAAATGCGCAACTGCAACTGCAACTGCCTGGCTGCTGTTTATGGTAGTTGCCAGTTGCCAGTTCGCAAGGGTCAATCCGTTTGCGTGGCGCAGATACAAAAGTATCTTTTTAGCCGCACCGACTGCTGCCTGCTGCCTGCTGCAGCAAACCTGTATCTATCACTTAGAAATGTATCTCTCTTTTTTTCCTCGTACACAACAGCTACGCAACGGCTACGAGCAGCCACGAGTGCACACTCTATCCAAGTATCTTTAGCTAATGCCGGTTCTTGCTGCAATTTTGAGAATTTATCTCAATTTTTTTCTTTCGATTAAGTTCAATTAATAGCCAATAGCCAATCATCAGCTGCGGTTAGGCTTAAAAAGTATCTACGAATCTACAACTCGATGAAAGTATCTTTAGAATGCAGACAAGCTTCAAAAGTATCTATTGAAAGGTATCTATGAATCTGCGACTCCAAGAATCGATCTTTAGAGTGCATAAAGGCAATAATAAGCTGCCGAGTATCTATTGTAACCTGATTGAAATGTATATATGCATTTGCAACTCGATGAAAGTATCTTTAGAGTGCATAAGGCCAATCAGCTCAGACAATGTATCTTTAGATTGCATAAAGGCAATAATTATCTGCCGAGTATCTTTTGGCTAACGGACAGTAAAGTATCTTTAGAGTGCAAGAAGTCAATAATCAACTGTGGAGCATATATTTCGGACAAGCCTGTGACTGATCTATGATCTAGCTACAAGAATCTATCTGTATGTATCTCCCCTGAAAAGTATCTACGAATGTACAGCTAAATGAATGTATCTTAAGAGTGCACACAGGCAATAAAAAGCTGCCGAGTATCTATTGGTTTACATACAGTTACGGCTAGCTTGAAATGTATCTATGAATCTACAGCTCGTAGAATGTATCTTTAGATTGCATAAGGCCAATTATCAGCTACGGAATATCTATTGGCTCGTGGACGGTAACTGCAGCTTTGTAAAGTATCTATTGGAATGTATCTTTCAATTGAATACATCAAGCTTATCAGTTTGCTTGAAAAATATCATTTAAATGTATAACTATCCGAGCAACGACAATAGATAAAGGCCTAATTCTTAAACAACAGTATCTAAAAACTAGAATACTGCAAAATCTCATGCGTAATAACTACTCAAGAGCTATCCCTCAAATCTAGCTTTGGATCTGATCAAAGTATTTATAAGCTATAAAAGTATCTTTCAGATAAAAGAAAACAGTATGTATAGCAAAACGACGACAAGCACAAAAAAGGCTACAAAAGCACTCAGAGGACGAGTATCTAAGGGCTGAAGAAGGGTATCTGCCATTCAAAAAGTATCTTTTAAAATTAATACAGTCGCTAATTGACTGCGAAGCCAATTAAACTGCTCAAGAGACATTAAGGAGCGTTTTTAATTTTGTCTTGGATAAAAAAACCCCGGACCTCGAGCCAGCCAAACAAACAATTATAAATATAATATAAATGATATACTAGCTTAAAAAGTATCTTATAGATTGAACGCTAATTGAAAGCTATAAAGCTAGCCGTGCAAGTAATAAGTGTCCTGTAAGGAAGTACCTAGAACTTGTAAATGTATCTTTCAGATACATATTTCTTAAGACCAGTTCGAAAGGAGTTTTTGACAGTATAAGGAACAAGGCAAAAGTCAACTTGGGCTACAAGTAATAAGTGTCCTGTAAGGAAGTACCTAGAACTTGTAAATGTATCTTTCAGATACATATTTCTTAAGACCAGTTCGAAAAGAGTTTTTGACATTATAAGGAACAAGGCAAATGTCAACTTGGGCTTTTGCCGCCAAGTATTAAGTTTCAGCCTGTACAAAAGTATATTTTAGATAAAAAATAGATTTGTTTCGAACTGATTTACTCAAAGTCACGAAAACCAATCGAGTGTGAAGCGAGAGCGTTCCAAAGGGATATAAAATCGTATAGGATAAATATGCGCAGCTGCTAAATCAGAAAAAACACAATAAAAAGTTTCTATAGCTTAAGGTAAATTATCTGGAAATATTAAAAGTATGTTTCACATTCAAATTGGCTATTATTTCAGAACATATGTTGGCCACACAAAATGCATCTAGTATTGAGTTAATATAAATATTTAAAAGCATCTTTCAAATGAGGTAAACAGAAATTTTCAGCTGAAAAATTGCATTTCAGCTAATGAACCGACATTTGCTTATGCAGCCAATAAGTTAGTTGAAAGTAATGTATCGGCCAGCTGGCTGCCAGTTGGGTATAGATTGCAAATTAATAAATCGCAGGTACAAAGCAGAAAAAAAATTACTTTTAATTAACAAGCCAGCCAGCAATATCAACAAAATCAATTTGGTGCCGCGTTTCTCGGGCAAACAGAACAGAACAGAACAGAACGAAACGAAACAAAAGAAAACAAAACACAGCCAAAGGCGTTCGGATAGCTCACAGATAACTTTCCGGCTAAGATACTTGAGATACTCACTTGGTGCTGGTTGCGCGGGCGCTGCTTAGCTGCAGATACAGATACAGATACAGATACAGCTAAAGATTCAGATACAGTTACAGTTAGCGTTACCGTTACCGTTACCGTTACAGCTGCTGCGACAGCCAAATTCACACACAAAACAATTATGCTGCCAAAACAACAACAAATAACAACAACAAAAAATACAAATAAAATTAAAATAAACAAAAAAAAGTTTCAATAAATAATAAAGAATAGTTTTTCTATTTGCAAAGAGCAAACGGAATGCGCTGCAGCCCGATCGTATGGCCCAGGCGAACGGGAGTGAGTGAGTGTAGGAGCGAGACAGCGCGAGAGCGAGACAGCGAGAGAGCAAGCGATACGTTCACGCACGAGGCACACAATTGGCCGATCGCTTGTTGACTTTGCAACGGCGCACGAGCAACTGAACGCAACGCTCGGCCGGCAGCCACAAGCAAAGCTCGAAAGCTTGCACCGTCGTCTAAAGACTGCAGGCCGAGGAGCCGAGGAGCTGCCGAGGAGCTGCCGAGGAGCTGCCGATCGGCACAGCCGAGCCGAGCCGAGCCGAGCCGAAACGAGCAGCTGCAGCGCGCACACGAATGCCAATTGCAAAAAGCAAATACTGTGTAACACAAATTACAAGGCAAATTAAACCATTTCTATCAAAATGTATACCATTCTTATAGTGTAAGTATAAATGTATAATTATATGTATAAGTATAAGTATAAGTCGAAGTAGAAGTGTATGCAAACGTATAAATAGTTGTATGCATCAATATAAGTGTAGACATAAGCGAGGCATTTTTCAATTTAAAATAATCAGTCCCAAATTATTCCTAGCTTTTAGCATTTCTTTTAAGCATCTGGTACAATTTGATTTAAAAAAACAATTTTGTACCAGAAATTACCCCGCAAATGAGCCCCTTTCTATGAAAATGTACCATTCTTATGGTGTAATTATAAGTGTATAGGAATCAGTATAAGTATAAGTATTTGTATAATTATAAATAGTAATTTGTATTACTTGAAATGTAGACATAGGCAAGGCATTTTTCTATTTAAAATAATCAATCGCAGCTTATTCCTAGGCTCTAGCAAAAATCTAGTACATTTTCATATTAAAAAACTATTTTATACCAGAAATGACTAAGAAAATGAACCTATTCCTATGAAAATGTACCATTTTTATGGTACAGGAATAAGTTAAGATTATTAAAAGTAGTTGCTTATAAAATGAATGTGTGGGCATATAAGCAAAACGTTTTTCAGTTTAATTTAATCAATCGCAATTTATTTCTAGCTTGAGCATCTTTATTTGATCCAAATCACATTCATTTTTATTATATTTAATACCAAAAATATCAAGACAAATGAACCTATTTGCAAGATGATGTACCATTATTGTACCATTAATTTTTTTAATTTAAATGTATTCAATCGCATCCTTTTCATAAACATGTTCATTTATATAAATATTTTGTACTCAGTAGGAAAATTAACCTGTACCATTTTTAAGTATTGAGTGTATAAGGCAAATTATACGTAAAGTTAGAAGGTTATATAATATAGGTAAAGGTATGAGCGCAAGGCTTTTGATTTAAATTCTTCAAGTTGATCAACTTTTTGGTGTGTGAGTGTGATAAAATAAAGGTTTGATAAAAGATATCTGCAGAAAATTGATACATTTTCACATTTTATTCAAAATGGAAGGCAATCAACTATAATTTTCTGACAGAAAGTTGCCATTACATAAAGTACTAAAATAGAGGAAAAAAATTTATAAATAAAGCACAAGTTTTTGAACTGAAGAGGGTCAGTGTACCATTGCATAGAAAAGGTACCAGCTTTTGGTACATTTAAGTGCATCTGTGTGGTTGTGTGGTCATCGTAAGGTAAATAAATAAAAATCATTGTGTATTTAATAGGGTCTAAAAAGGTACAATTTTTTGTGAAAAGGCCAAGGGTACCATTGATTTTTGGTTCTTTGCTTCTGATATGTACCATTTTGTAAGAATATCTTCAATGTACCTTTGCACAAAAACGTAACAGTTTTTGATACATTTTAGTGCGTTTGTGTGGTTTTTTTTGTGAAAAAGTCCATTGATTTTTGGTACATTAAATAGAAATCTTTGCACACTTTGTTCAAATTAGGCGTCTAAAAAGACACATTTTGTAAGAATAGAATAAATGTACCAATACACAAAATAGATACCAGTATTTTGGTACATTAATGGTGACATTTCTAAGAATAGAATAAATGTACCAATACAGAAAATAGATACCAGTTTTTTGGTACATTAATGGTGACATTTCTAAGAATAGAATAAATGTACCAATACACCAAAAAGGTACCAGTTTTTTGGTACATTAATGGTGACATTTGTAAGAATAGAATAAATGTACCAATACAGAAAATAGATACCAGTTTTTTGGTACATTAATGGTGACATGCTGCCGTTGCCAGCCAGACAGTCTGCGCTAGTGTGTCTGTCGCACTCTGTAGCTGTTGCCTGTGTCTCATCCTAATCCCAGGCACTGATCACGGCATAAATCAGCAACAACAACAACAACAACGTCAACGACAACGACAGCGACAACATGATGGAATAATGGGTCTGATTGAAACATGAAAAGCATAGCGACAACTGTCAGGGTTGCCAGCCTGCTCGGGGGATCATGGCCCGATCCTCAACAAGGCTGCTAATTGCGTTGGCAAATTGCCGGCATTGCATTTGATTTGCATAATATTCGAATGCTGACGACGACGACGACGACGACGACGGCGACGACGACGATCAATGGATCGGCGGTACGGTGTACCGTTTGTCAGTGCCAATATGCAAATTGGCTTTGGCCCAATCGGGCCGGCTGTGTTTATGACAGGCTCTGGCGGCTGTCACAATATTTGTACGGTATTAATTGCCCACTTGACGCCTGTGGCCCCCAGTGTGTCTCCGGGTCCCCGAATAAGTCCGGCCCAAAGACGTTGCGTTTAAGTGTTTTATGAAGTCAGGCAGATGGGGCGGCCCGATAAGCGCCCAGCCAATGCGGGCAACACACACACACACACACACACACACTCACGCACACACACACACGCACACACGCGCGTGTTGGGGACCGAAAGAGCCTGGGCTCACATAGCTCATAGCTGTCATAGATATCGCCCATGTTCGGCCGGGCCGGCCACATGCAACAGAGATACAAAGCGATACATACGGAATGAGACGCCAATAAAAAATAGAAAAAAAATCGAAAAAAAAATAAAAAAAAAATTGCAAAAATTGTAAAACTTGGAGAGAGATCAGTTGGCAATGGGCTTGGCACACAATATTCGCATTTGCCAATTGATTCGCATACTAATCGAATTTAACGCTCCATTATGCCCGGTCGAACAATTCAATCAATCTGCCTGCTGCCTGCCTGCTGCCTGCCTGCTGCTGCTTCTTCTTCTTTAGTCTCTGATCGGAAATGCGCGTATCTTATCGCATCGTTTCGACTATTTCTGTACTTGTTGCATGGGACATGCTTTTTCAATATCAATGCCATCCAATCATTTTGCTTGTCTTCAATTACCAAAAAAAAACGAAAAAAACAAAAAACGAGAGAGTAAGGATATGCTCGGCACGCCGAATATTTGATACCCTTTGCCTTACGAATTTGCGAATATGTGAGCATAGCATAAATAATATCTTGGAAAATCAATATAATATCTTGGTACAATGTTGATAAGACAGACGGACTGACAGACAGACAGACGGACAGACGGACGGACGGACATTGCTATATCAGCTCGTCTGTTGATGCTGATCGAGAATATATATATACCTTATGAAGTTGAAGATTTCTCCTACTATGCTTTAAACATTTCATGGCAAAATTCTTAACCCCCTCAACAAGGTTATAATAAATAAAAACCATCCCAAACGGTCTTTTTTTTACCTATGTACATAGTGCTGCTTCTTCTTATATGCACATATACCAGCGAATTAGCGAGGCATTACGACTTTGTGGTTGCTTTTGCAACAAGCTAAAGCAACACATACATTTTTAGATACTTGGGATATTATTAGGTCAAAAACTCTCTGGCAAACAACATCAATACAAATTCGATGCCGAGGGATATACAGAACATTTTCACATGAACAAGACGATATCTATATATATATATATATATATTCTCGGTCAGAAGGACAAACTGACTCGACATGGCCATGTCCGTCAGTCAAACTCAGAAATTATAAGAGCAAGAGCCTTTCAATTGAAAACACCTACCCTCGTATATTATATTTTTTGCCACAGTTCCATAATATCGATAAATATCGATTTTAAGACTTGGTTTTCTAAGTTGGTTGTTGCATAAGAGTTTATGCAGATTAAGTATAGTTCGCTTTTTTGGATAACTTCTGCGATAATGTCACAAATTTGAAAAGAACTTAAGCCATGGTCTTTCGTTTTTAAATACAATA